>NW_013666288.1:403363-419241 GCF_000517525.1 Limulus polyphemus
ATAATATTACTTATATATTAGTAGTATAAATAAATATATATATATATATATATATATATATATATATTCATGGACAAATCTTTAGTAAAAATACTTCATTAAAAACACATATTTTTGTGTACAAACGACTTGTAAAGTTCACTACACCTCTGCCACATTTTGTGAATATACACATACTGTATTATAATTATAGTATTAAAACTGTATTTTAGTACAAAATGGTCACGTGTTCGGTCCTGGGACCGAACCCGTACTGAGAGAGTTAACATAATAAATTGTTTATAAATTTCATTTGATTTATAATTTTTTGTTCGTTTCTGTATGGGCCCCTGGCGGTTGCCTAAACCGCCTAAGCCTTAATCCGTCACTGACTAGGTATTATAGCTCAACATGAAATTTCAATTTACAAAGAGATTTGTGAAATGCCGTGAGATTTTGTTACCTTTGAATGGTTACCATCAACAAAGAACTCTGCTTCAGTCCGACCAACTCCACTGTTTATTGGAGGAGCAGAGAATACGTCAAAAACCCCGCCTTCACCTTGAGAAAACTGGTCTAGGATCTCTGAGTTTCCTCTTTCTGCAAACAACTTGATGCCGTCAGTCGCTACTTCTCCAAGTCTCCATAGCTTGTAGCTGTCGTTGTGAGAGCGACCTGCACAAGTAACCGAATGGAATAGACAATGAATTTAAACATGATACATGTACGTTAATTACAAGAACAACACCAAATAAAGTCAATCGCGGGCTACAGGAGAACATAGTCTGAGATGAGAATTAAGTTGCAAGGTAATGGCTGTACAGAAGATATTTGTTTAGAGAAAGCACTAACTCAAGTTTCAGTTTAATAACAAGCTAGAAAGGTGGATAACACATGGTCTTTTTCTCTCATTTAGCACTCTTCGCTCTGATATTTGCTTAAAGGTTTATTCCATCATGTTAGAAAAATGTGTATTTTTACCTTTCTGTGAACCTGAAGTTCAGAAACATTTTCTAAAGTTACGAAATAGAGAAGACGAATTTACTCATTTTTTACAGTGTTTACGGAGAAACAATACAATATCCTTGAAACGTTTTGTAGATATTGTTCTCAGTAGTAAAAAATGCCTATACTGCTAACCACTTTCCCGCTCATATCATCCGTTATGATGCAACTAATTTTTCGACCTGCTACTCCGTGATTTCGACTGATATTTTAAAAACTATTTTTATACTTTATTTAGTTAGTTTCCAAAGAAATGAGTGGGGAAATACGATCAACTCATATTATCAATTTCTCTTTTACTCGTGCTAAACATCTTTAGTCCAAGAAACAAATAATAAATAATATCAGATTGTTTGTCTCTTATGTTGTTAAGCGCTAAGCTGCTATACTACTACAGTGCAAATTTTCAGACCAAAGCACTATTCTTTGCCTGGGAATTCTCTTGTTTTTAAAAATTAATGCAAATTTAAATAAGTGGAATAATAATAATGAAAAAGATTTTTAGTTAAACATTTTAAAGAATGTGTACAGTGTCAAAAACCAACATTGCATGTCTTTTTCGTACACTTCCAGCAGATGGCGAGACCGACTGAATGAGATCAAATGCGTTTGTGGAAATGGTGTAATATTATTACTAATAGTTAACGACTGATGTAGGGGATGTTTAGTGACTTGTAACTAATAATTTAATCTATCCTTCGTTATAACTAATTTCATTAAACATTATTGATCGTTGAATAGTTGAGTAATTTCTTGAAATGTAACTACATTATTGGAAATTATTTTACATTATTGGCCAAGTATATTTATTGAATAGCTGGAGTACCTGTCCCCTGGACGGAAGTTATGTAAATCCATGATTGATGGAAGGTTACCTTAGGACATGAAAAGTTTCTTTCTTTATATGTAATTGCAAAAAAATTAAAAAACGCCCATAAAAATAGCAAAACACAAAATGCACAACTGAGAATTTGTTTGTACCTTCCCATTGATCCAATGAACCTCCATACCAAATTTGGTGAATATCCATCCACATCCTGCGAAGTAGTTACATGGACATACAACAGACAGACATCACTATTATATTCATATAGATTTAGGATTAACTCAAATCTATTAATGTGGCGGCGCAACCTGGTGAGATGTTCAGATTGCGACTAAAGATACTCAACTGACGAATTAGTCGCGGTCCTTTCTTTAATAATTACACTAGTAATTCCCTTTACTAGCCTTATACAGTATCATTGTAGACTGAGTTATATTGTCTGACACTGAAAATTTAAAAGCGACAAAAGGATCTTCAAGGGAGCATTTGCAGAGGATTAGTCACACATTTCATAATAATCATTTGCATATATAATAATAATAATATAGAAACGTTTCGTCGCGAATACGAGATGCGAGGTCATGAGCAGCATTTTAGCAGCTTTATACTTAGTTTACGGCAAATTCTCGACCAAACCATGTACATTACCGTTGTGAGTAGACTTACGGATGTTTTTATTACAGTTCTTAGGGATGGCTATGCCTGAACTTCTCCCTAAGGTGGCCTTTTAGATGTTGCCCAATGTATCTTTCTGATTGAAAATGCGAAATGTGAAACCTTATAATCACAGTCTACGGTTGGTGACTTAAAAATAATATGTTTGTTCATACGTTTTAGTTTTTGTAAGATGACTGGTGGGAGCAGAAGTAACTGTAAAAATGATTAGCTTGAAATTTGTATGATCTCTATACCAATGATAGCTAGTGAAAGTAAAATTACAAGGTTACGTTTTTGTGATTTCAGATTTAAAAAGTTTATGAAAAAATTTTATATATTTTTCAGCTTCGCTTGAGAGTGAATAGATAATTAAGGAAAAAAAAGAAAAAAATACTAATTATTTTTTATCGTTGAATACATCCTAATCTAGTTATAACTGTTAACTTATTTATCTAAACATAATAAATGCACTTTATTAACTGATTTTCTTTCAATTTAAATATTTGCAAATTATATAATAAAACACTTTCTGTTGCATTCTGTTTCATATTATGTCAGTGTTTAAAATTTCACTGAAATCGCTAACTTTGTCCATAAGGCAATGAATAATTCGCAATTACTTTCAATTTAGAATATATAAAGAAACATCGATGTTACAGCGCACTTGAGTTGTAATTTCCAGCTGACATATATACTAACCATAGCATATCACTGAAATTTGATTTTTTGTTTTAGTCATTGCCATATATGATTGAATAAACTAAAATGTTAATTTAGAAGTTTGTGAAAATTTAGATTACAAAGCATTACTTTAAGGTTTGTTTACTTGTAATGCAACAAGGCTGTTCTCGTCAGTTTATCATCACATATAATCAGATTCCACCAACAGACCGTTACTGTGGTTAATCAAACAGTTGATGTCTGTAATAAATGTGTATTTGTCTTCTTTAGTCCAGGTAATGTTTCTTTCTTCTATTATGAAGGTAAAAATACCATCTGTAACTGGTATATGTTACAAATTTGTTTATTTAAACTTCTACTGCAGCACTATATACACATGTTTAAAATTGTAGATTTGGTGCAGCATGGGCTTGAATACAACAATCGGAAAAGCTACATATTTGAATATTAGAATAAATTAGGCCTGGAACTTGTCAATACACAGAAAGTAGAAAATATATACAACACACATCAAAAAGTTTTTCAAGAAGATCCAAAGCTGAAAAAAAACAAGATTTTTCAAGACATCGTTTTGAGCAAATGTCCTTCATCAGGCTTAACCAGTTGAAATTCATCTCCCCGAATTATCACCTTCTGTTTCTTCTTCAGTTGTGGGCTAGTGTTCAAATAATTTTTGTTGCATAGAACAGGCATGATGTATAGCCTAATCTTAACATCAAGATGTGCAGTGCAATCTTATCATCATGGCATAAAGGCGAATCTTAGCACTGTAGTACCACAGTTAATCAATTAAATCATTTTATTTTTGTTGTTGTTTTTTCATCATATTTAATCTAACCGTATTTATCCAAACACTTCATGTCGGCTGAGAGATCGGTGCCGTATATTACTTATAAAAATTGCTATTTGAAGAAAGAACAAGAATAACATGTATTTATATCTGTGTAAGCTCCTTTTCAAAGGTTACTGTGAGTAACAAATGATAAAAAGAATCCCAAGTACTTTTTCAAGTGTTTACATGTCAGAAATCATGAATAGAATGCCAGCTTCCTTGTTTACACAGTCTCCTTTACATGTCAGAAATAATAAGTAGAATGTCATATCCCTATTTGCACAGTCTTTTAAATGTCAGAAATTATAAATAGAATAACAGCTTCCTTACTTACACAGTCTTTTAAATATCAGAAATCATAAATAGATTGCCATCTTCCTTACTTATACATTATTTTACATGTCAGAAATCAACCAACTTCCTTACTTTACTCGTGGATAGAAACAGGCTACTAAAGAATGACATGTAACAACTGTCTGTGCGACATGTGGGCTGGAACAACGTATTATAGAAGGGTATGAAATATTTTACAAAACGTTCGAGTATCCAAGATGAGTAATAGTAGGTAATTAGCTTCTAGTCCAAATATATAAGGACATACTGCTGTACAGATGAAATGATTTTCGGAGATCATACTAAATAAGAAATATCTAGAAACATATATGTTAGAGTTTCACAACATTTGACAGAACGAGAAAATGAATGCTGTTCAATTGTTTTTTTCTTGGAAAATGGCGGTCATGTTCTCTGCAAACTTCCAATATTAATAATTTTAAACGTTTTCTGTAGGTTACAACATAAGTTTCGAAATATATGTACTAATTAACTGATTAATTAATGAATTTTGTGATTTATTATGGTTTCTAAGTCCTTATTATCAACATTATATCCTAAATTCAGCCAAGATTATAACTTACCTTCAAGCCGACTGTTAATATTGTTTATTCATTTTTAAAATCTAAACTGCACAATAGGCTATCTTTTAGACTTTTAAAGGTACTTTTTTTTCTTCATCTGCCCAGTGAACAAAATTTACTTGTTTCCGACATTTACATCAATAAATGCTATTCACTTTTAATCTGTATATAAGCATGATTATCTGACAAAATTATCTGGTTGAAAAATTGTAAAGCAAAATAAATTTTGATAATATCCAATTATTATCATTTTTGAGTTCGACAAAACTAGAGATAAAAACACTTAAATCATAATTATAAATTATATGGCTATTATACAGTGCTAATGTAATTAGATTATAATACTGTAGAGAGTTAAGTTGATATTACATATGCACCGCCACTATTTGTATTTTCTGAATAATTCATGATTACTCAAGCCTGGTTTAAATCTATGATTGTTATAGATGATGCAATTATTTTAGGCTTTTTCATAATTTTAATTCTATATTTGTCTAAAAAGCTCGCGAAATATTTGAAACTTTCATTGATAATATCTGAGTTTAAAAATATTTATAATAAATTATTACGCGTTTTCTTTTTATACCCTCAATTTTAGCCGTTGTAAATAAGTTTCAAACTCATTGATATTCAGTAAAATTATTCGATATTTGTTTTGAAACCTTGCACATTTATCAGACGTTTTAGTTTTCTTCTATAGCTAACAAAATGGAAAAGATTCAAATTTTGAAACTATTTAGGAACAAGTTTTAAAAGCAGTTTTATTTTTCAAATTTCTTTAAAGAACGTAAATCAATACTAATATAATATTACATATATAACGAATGTAGTTATACACAAACAAGTTGTTTTATTTTACCATCTTAATTGTTTGAGAAATGTTTTAAACTTTTGTTAATCCAGTCATAATTATGATGTATTCTTATACTTCTATATTATTGATGTTAACAAGGCATTTTATTAATATAGCCCCTTTTCCTTTCTATTGACAATCCAATTTGTGCGTCATCCGTTCGACACATCTGCAAAACTTTGAGCGTCTAATATCTTTTGGCTTTCGTTTTTTTGTTTTCTATTATTATTATTACTTAATCCTTGAAGATTCGTTTGGTGCAGTGGGCGTCTAACAACTTGGCAAAAGAAACTGCACTTACAATGAGCGATTATGGTGTCAGAAGAGACTGCTTGGCGCCTACAAGAGAGTAGGGTTACGAGTTTTTATGGAATCGAAACCTTGCCAAGAAAAATACAAGGAAACAAATTTAACAGGATTATTATATTTTAAAACAATAAAGAAAACAGTGAAATTATAAGCAAGAAAAAATTGAAAACTTGAGCAATGTTGAATGTTTTCGCAAAAGATGAGATATGTGTGACAAACCTTATATATTTCAAAGGTTTAGTGGGTTATATCAAACCAATTTTGTAGCTTCATCACGTCATTATAGTCCCTGTCACCACGTCCGGTCGTGCTACATCTTGCTTATTGACAATAGTCCTGCAGAATAGTTTTCCATTGCAAGAGGATCTGTCATAAGGCTTTCTACAAGTCACTGAGTCTACAAAGAGAACGGTTTTTCAACTTCCGTTTCAAAAGTCCGATTGCACAGAAATTCATTGGGCAGTGCGTATTCGTAAATTCTCACCTTATACATGATATATCATTTTGCTTATAATGGCTGGGATACGGCTTATTGCAGGTTTTTCTCTAAATGGCTAGATGCGAAAGTTGATTCATATTCATTTGCCTTACAATTCCATCAAATACAAGGGTTATCTCCGTCTTGGAAATTCTAAATATTCGACCTGAACGCATCTGTATGATCTGGATGTATAAATATTTTGCGTCGAAAAGGCCTGTTACATACCCTTCCCAAAAGCGATCAATTTTCGGTGGCATCACTACTTATGAGTGCCAAACAATGTTGAAATGTAGTTCTCGTACATTCCGTTCCACCACGACTTTATATCGGTTAAGGTTTTCATCGTTTAAGTATATTGCACTAACACTACAGTTTCTGTAGTTAAACCACATTTCATAATACACATTAAGTACATGGATTAAATATATATATGTAAGACTGCTAAACTCATTAGATATCAAATTGCAAGTCACGAATACACTTTGATAAAATCCTGAATAACACTATTTATTAATGTAAGGTTGTTTACGTTTTTAGGAATTGGATTGGTGTTATCTATAAAGAAGTAATAATAATTTACGATTCAAGTATGTAATGGTCAATGGTCATTCACTATGTTTACTGCTGCGTATTAAGACACTGTATAACTTATACATTATTATAGCAATCAAATAGCATGTTGTTTATTTGTGTACGGAAGCACATCATGTTAGTACAATAGTAAATTGAAAAACACGATTTATAAGAATAATGAAAAATATTTTATGCTTATAAATCGTTATTTGTCAATTTACTATTAATATGTTGTTTTGAAACAATAATACCAGTAATTAATTACTTTATCACAGCAACCAAATACTGTATTACTCCAGCAGCAGAAAATTATTATTATAGAATAAGAATATTTTGTTTCATAGAAACTTTATATCGAAACACAACCCAATAAATTAGATCAATTAAATTATAATAAAAAAGATCCGACATTATATTCAGCTATAACGTTTTTGCTTGAATATTAAGTTATTCAAAAGAAACTAAAAAATGTAAATATATATTTCAGTTTAAATAGATGAGGACTGAAGTGCAGATTTCTCAGAAACAAAGTGCGGAAGCGGCTGTCAAAGTAATACTACCATGTGTGTATATTACGTAAATGTAAAATTTCTTTACCAAAAACTAATTAAACTTATCAACAGTTAAATATTTAACTTTCTGGCATGTTCCAAGATGATAATGGATAGTGGTTAGGTGATTAAAATTCCACAAACAAAGAGAACCTCTCAAGTGGAAACTATTAAGAAATAAACCTTTATCACCAAACAAAATGACAAAAATAACGAACTCAAAGAAGCAGTAGAAAATAGTGGTCCTACTTCTAAAGATCTCCATGTTTCTTAAACTCAACTTCAAGAATGTACAGTGATAATGGTGTATGTCATACTGTTGTATATTTGTATCAAATAAAGAATAATTCTAACCGTACAAGATGATATAAAATAATGAACACAATAAAACAAAATCTTACGATAATCTAATTTTCTTCCATATAGTGGTTTTGGTTTAGTTTCATTTATAGATCTAAATAGTATATAGCTCAGAAATAATTATTAAAAACGGTTGAATTATTCCTTAAAATGTCTCTCTTTTCTTACCAATGAATTGAAAATGTTTATTTTATGAAGGAAAAATTTGATAATTTAAAGTATATACATAAATATCGCTTTCAAGTTAGGGCTTTCTTGGCTATTTAGTGATGTCTGAAGTGAATAATAAATATAAAATGTAAATATGCTTCACTTGATGGTAGTGTCGTGTTTATTACTGGAGTTATTTCACAAAACTCCGTTTTAAAGTAACTTCATTATGACTTCTTAGATATAAACGCTTTACAGTTGTTACGTCATCATGCACTAAATAAATATATATATCAGTTGATTTTAACAATTATTTCACAAAACTCCGTTTTAAAGTATCTTCTTTATTACTTCTTAGATATAAGTTTTACATTTGTTACGTCATCATGCAATAATTCCTAGAGAAATATTAACAGCGGAAATGAAAGTGAAGGAATGAAATCTGTCACGCGATCAAAGCTGCAAGTATAAATCCCCATCGCTCTTAATTTTCACTTCTTTATCCCCCGGTAGGACAGTGGTAAGTTTATTGACTTACAACATTAAAATTCGGGGTTCGATTCCATGATAGGCACAGCAGATAGCCCATTATGGTTTTTCTCTAAACACTTTGCTCTTTCACATCCTTAAATTAATAGTTATTTCTTAAAGTGTTTTGGGCAAGAGTCTCTGGTTTAAGATAATTAAAAACTAATTAATGTTAACAGTTATCCTTTCTATTAATATTAATAAAAATGAAATTAGAGCTAGGTCAGAATGACTTATTTTAATAAACAATTTTAAGAGGGTTATAATTATACTCATAGCGATTAGAGAAGACACTAGATGGTAAAAATATTTGAGGTTTTTCTTTATAGAGATTTACTTTAATCTAGCCAGATTTTTTTTACGATGTGCAAGGCCGGATGCTGCTTAGTGCAGAATGCCCAAATTTTCAACTTGAGGCCCTCCAAAACCTGAGACACCCTGGTTGAAGACCCCGCTTCCAAGCAAATGTCTTCCCTACTATCTTGTTTGCATTATTTTCGAAGGATTGATATTATCTATCTCTAAGTTTACTTACTTTTTTGGAAAGTTTTTTTCTTTACATGTGATATACATTAGGCCACATGTTATTTGAAATCAAGACATAAGAAATTGGTCAGTGTTGGTTTGTTTGTAATTATTTTATTTCTTCGGTATAGTAAATACGCAAGAATGAAAAAAGCTATATGAATTGTGCTTTTATGCCTGATAAGAGACTGAGCAAAAAAAGCTGAACAAAGCTGTCTATTTGCATAGATATGAGTTTGCCAATTCTAAGAAGTAATAAATTCAGCAATCCTAATCCACCTGTAATAAACTAATCCAACGGAAATACGTAATATAAGACCCGTTTACCAAACGTCACCATTTTAATTACTGTTAAATCTTCTAAAAGAAACGTTGTTATTCAAAGAATTCCTTCCTACAGTTAGCAATTCATAATCCTCTTTCCAGTTAAACCTGTTCTAACATGCTTGTAACTTTTACACTTGTGTTTTTGTTTTTCTTTTGTTGTTTTATATAATCTGATAATTTTATGAACACTCCTGTTCCCTCTTATGATATTTGTGATATTCCGAAACATCTAATACACATGGTTTTCACTATAAAACTCTAGTCATGTCATTTTATTAAACTTTTTAAAATCATCTTGAAAGAAAATACATACAAATAAAAAGTTGGAAAAATTTCTTAATAATTAATATTTGAAAACATATGAAGTTTTTTAGAATAATTTTTACTGTTATACAGAACTTTGTAAACATTTCTTATAGGAATGAGTTTAAAATTATTGATAAACATCAATAACATTAAAAATTTCAGGACCTTTATTCATACATATTTGCTATTGTTCTGAACACATGTGACAAATGTCCTATACAAGCTGCAGTTTAGCTATATATCTGTATATAAAGTGACGTAAGGGAAACGTGTCATTTTCAAGACTTCTCTAAAACTTACCCAAGGTTTTCGACCACTGGGCGTGAGGTCTCCACTGGGGATACTGTTTCGGGAACTTTTCTTCTGACCACTCTGTGACCAGTGACACCCTATACACAGTGAGCCTGTCTTCCGAACAATATTGAGAAGCTTTAACCACTATGGCAAAGATACATGTTACCAACAAGCCCCATTTTACTGGCCTCTGTCCACTAGTACTGTATACCATTTCGTGTATAATGGACTTCTGCACTGCCTTATTAAAAAATCTTGGTTTCTTAAGCACCAAAGAAAATGAGTGCTCATTTATAGTCTCCTTGCACATAGCATACACGTTACGTCATGTCTTGATGTAATAAGATAATTGGTCAGTTTAAAAGGATGAGGAGGAGTATGTGTAGTAGCCCCACCTTCTCAACATTTATAAGAAGAATGACCCACTAAACATTAGTCCGCCAGAAGAAAGGATGGGTTAAACCAAGGAAACTAACAATACAGTTCTACTAACCCAGTTTTAAAGAACAAGAATAAAATTATTTGCTTGTAATTGAAGTAGATAAAAAATAGGTCTCGAGCACCAGACAATCGTGTTGTATTTTATTCATTTCTCTTAGACGGCGCTCGGTAGAATAGTAAGAATGAGATCACAAGTCAAATCATCTTACGTTTTAAACTATATCTTAACAGAATTTAGTGGCATGAAGAAAATTCTCAAAGTCAGCCTCAAAACATGGTCGAATTCCTCTAGAAATTATCAATGAAGTATAAAATATACACTAAAATGAAGAAAAAGTTTCAACATTGAATCAGCATATTTCGTTTTCTACTGAAAATTAGGTTTAAAGTTTAACGTTTTATCTTCTTGAAGCATTTCTGAATAAGAAAGCATTATTCACAATTTATAAACCGTATGAAAAAGTACTCGTAACGCCGTCTTAAGGAAAAATATGAAATAGATGGATCAATCAATGGGTACATAGATCGATAAACGACAAATTTCTTCGGATAGGTGACGTTACAACTAGGACGCACACATGAAACCAGCTATGAGGAGGCGTCAGTTTCTCTTCTGTGACACAGAAACACAGTGACACTGACACTATTCCTTTCGTTGTAGAAAAACGACGCTGTACACTGAAGGTTGCTGGTTGTCCAGAAATTGTAGGTCATAGAAGAGTTGTAAATTACACATATATGTGCCATAAATACTAATTTGTAAATAAAAAATAGTTGACTAACAATATTCATATATCGGAAAAAAGATTAACAGCAGATGCAAATAGACCTAAAAAGATTTAAGGCACACAAAGAAAATATTCGCTGTAACTTCAATATGAAAACATAGTAGCTGAATAATGAATCTTGGCTCGCGAGCTCCTTTGGCTGGAATGAAATGACACACTAAAAAATAATAATAATAATGAATCTTGCTTGCGTATTATATTTCTTAAAAAACTAATATTTTACTGCGGATTACTTTTATTAAAATATAATATTCTTACCCACTTATTACTGCTGTTTACTTCCATTAAAGTATAATATTCTTACCCATTTATTACTGCTGTTTACTTCCATTATTATTTGCCCCAATAGCCAAGAGGTACGTCAGAAGGCTTACAACGCTAAAAAAAAAAAGGGATTTAGATACCCGTGAAAGACACAGCAAAGATAACCCATTGTTATTTTACACTCATAACTTAGGTAAATTATTTTGTAGAATTATACACGGACTTTTTTTCTATGTTCAAATATTTTTATTTGTAAGCTTTCGGCTCTCTTACTGGAGCCTTCATCGGGCAACAATCTGATGAAGGTTCCGATAAGAGGGCCCAAAGCTTACAAATAAAAGTCTTTTAACGTAGAGAAAAGTCCGTGTATAATTCTACGTACAGATAGCCCATTGTTAATTTCCATTACTATGTAATATCGTTACCCATATATTACAATTATTTACTTCTATTACTATATAAAATCCTTACTCATCTATAACTGTTGTTTACTTCTTTCCTCCGTGCCCATCTATTACTGCTATTTACATACTTTACCATATAATATACTTGCTCAACCATTACTGCTATTTATTTTTGTTACTATTTAATATCCTTATCGCCCATTACTGCTATTTACATATAATATCCTTGCCCATCTAATACAGCTATTTACTTTTATTATCATATAATATACTTTCACGTTTATTAATGTTGCTTATCTATAATACTAATAATATCCTTGTATATTTATTGCTGTTGTTTACCTATAATAGTGCATAATATCCTTACCTACCTATCGTGGCTGTTTAATCATGTTCCTGTACAATATCATTACTCATGTATTACTGTTAATTACTTCCAGTACTACTAGATGTACTTCCGTAGGGTCACCGAAAATGTTCTGTTTCAAGGGTATTTAAATAAAGCCAAAATTAAGAATACCAAATATTTTTATTTCTTACTTCTGAAGTTCATATGTCATGCTGTGTCGTATCCAATAGAGTGCGTAATTCTTCTCGTGATTCATAGCATGCGCACATTTTACTGACGTCACGAAAGCACAAATTGCAACGTTAAGTGTCCCATATGTGAAGTCATTTTAATGTCTACTGACTGATTGGCAGACAACACCCTACTGTACAGTAATGCGAGTGGTTAATACAGGTGACCCCTCCAGGCGGCTTTCGGGGAAATAAAATACTTTTGCGCATCTATTGGTGTTATTTACTTCTATAACCATGTATTACTGTTGCTTCCTTTTATTAATTTTTATTAAGGTTATCCATACATTCCTGCTATTTACTTCAATTATTATATAATAATCTTGTCCATTTATTCCTGCATTTTATTTCTACTGCTATATAGTATGCTTGTCCATCTATTGCTACATAATATTCTTGCTTATCTCATACAATTATTTACTTCTATTACTATATAATACCTTTGCACAACTATTATTGCTGTTTACTTACATTACAGTATGATATCTTTACCAATCTGTTACTACTTTTTACTTACACTACTATATAATATCCTTAAACATTTATTATACTGATTACTTCTTTTACTATTTAATGTTCTGAGCCATCTATTACTGCAGTTCACCTCTATTACTAAAAAAAATCCTTACCCATCGATTACTACTATTTACTTCTATTACTGTAAAATATCCTTGCCCATCTATTAGTGCTATATACTTGTATTATAGTTTAATATAATTGCCCATTTATTACTGCTGTTTACTTCTATTACTAGTTACATCCTTACGCATACTTTTCTTCTATTCATATTTAATATAGTTGTCAATCTATTACTGTTGTTTACTTTTGTAACTATATAATATCTTTCCTGTCATTTATTTCTATTACTATTTAGTAATCTTACCCATCTATTCCTTTTATTTACTTCCATTACAATAAAATATATTTACCTATTTATCACCGCTCTTTACTTTTATTATTATAAATCCTAACCCATCTATTAAAGCTGTTTATTTCTATTACCATATAATATTTTTCACTATCTATTAGTGCTGTTTGGTTCTATAACACTTAACCGTCTGTTATTTCTCTTTATTTACAGTACTACATAATATCTTTCCCCATCAGTTACTGCCTTTCTCTTCAATTTCTACACAAGTAAAGAAAAACTTTCCAAAAATGAAATAAATGTAGGGATGGCTGATATCAAACCTTCAAAAACAATGTAAACAATATAGTAGGGATGGCACTTGCATCATCCCTACGTAATAGCACAGACACACAGTGTAGTAGAATTTTAACAGACAAGAATAGGATAAATTAAACTCAGTTGTGATTGAATATTTATATATATATTGCTATATGTTAATTCTTGCCTGTGCTATTATGTAGGAATGGTGCAAATGTCATTCCCACTATCTTGTTTGCTTTGTTTTTGAGGGATTGATATTAGCCATCCCTACATTCACTTCCCTTTTTTGAAAAGTTGTTCGTTACTTGTTTGCTTGTTGTTTTTAATGCAGTATTTTAATAGAATTAAGAAGGTTGTAAATATACCAAAGTTCTAAGTACAATAAGATTCCAACTGTAATATTCATTGTTTATCTATTATTGGCTGGTAATTCTTGTTTCACCCTGTAATAAGTTTTTTAAAGGAACACTAAATTTCTCTAAGAAAGCTATCTTCTAGAGGTAATGATAACATCGTTTACACTAGAATAATAATGATTATTTTTTAATTACTACCAGTTACTAATAATACTTATAAAAGTGGATACACCGTTTGAAACAATGTTAACTCAGTGAAATTGATTGACACCATTGTTTTGGTTTTGAGTTATCGCGTAATAAAAAAGAAGTAGAATAAAGAAGAATTCCCAGAACTTATGACTCAGTCATTACATAGATATTGTTATAAAAGGAAACACTGTATAATGTTGTAAAGTTCTGGTGACTTATTGAGGAGATATTTAAAACACCATTTCGATGAACAATCCGAGACATTCCTACATAGGTTGCGATATCGCCTGCCTGATAATATCCTTATCCATCTATAACGATTACTTATTTCTATTACTACACAAAATCTTTATTTATCTATTACTGTCATGTACTTACTTCTACTACTATTTAATAACCTTCTCCTTCAGTTACTGCCGTTTACTTTTATTACTATTTAATATATTTACGCACCTAATATTACTGTTTACATGTGTTACAACATAATACCTATTCTCATATATTATTGTTGCTTTCTTACATTTCTATATAATATACATACCCATCTATGTTTCGATTATTATATAATGTCATTGCCTACCTATTACTGCTATTTACTTATATTATTATATAATTATTTTGCTTATTTATAACGCCTGTTTAATTCTATTATTACATAATATTCATAATCATCTACTACTTACATCTACGTTTACTTGATTTACTACATAATATAATTTGTCATCTATTACTGCTGCTTACTTACATTATTATATAATATCCTTAACCATGAATTACTCCTGTTTATCTATATAATATTTTATATCATTACCCAGCTATTTGTGTGGTTAACTTTTATCACTACAAATTTTCTTTGACTGTCATTTACTTCCATTTCTATCTACTCCTTTCCACCTATTACTGCTTTTTACTTCCATTACTATATAATATTCTTACTAACCATTATTGCTATTTACTTCTATTACTATATAATATTCTTACCCAGCATTACTGCTATTTATTTCAATTACTATATAGTATCTTGTGTCTTACGGTATAATATACTTACCCATGTATTACTACTATTTAATATTATTACAATAAATTATCATTGATATTAACGCTGTATGTTTCTATTACGATTTAATAGCCCTAACCATCTATTACTGCTGTTAACTTCTATTTAATATCCCTACTGATACATTACTCCTATTTACTTCTATCAACATTTAATATCATTGTCTATATACTGTTGCTGTTACATTATTATATAGTATCTATACCCATCTATTATTCCTGTTTACTTCTATCACCATAATATATCCTTAACATCTACTACTGCTACTTAAATGCACCGGAATTTACTATCCTTTCCCATCTATTATTGCAGTTTATCTATTACTATTTACACTGAGTGGTCACAAGTAAATAGACGCCTAATTTTTCGTCATTTAACTGATTTATGCTAACTAATTTGTGTTCACAGAGCACTATATAAATTAAAATGGTTCGAACACTAATTATCTTGTGCTACAACATGCCTAGAACTC
>NW_013666288.1:420212-426399 GCF_000517525.1 Limulus polyphemus
ATTTTGACATCAAATTTTGGGGTAAAAAAGTGCGTCTTATACACCAAAAACTACGGTACTTATATTGCTGTATAGTATCCTTGGTCATTCATTACTACTTTTTACTTACCTTACTATATAATGCAAATTCGAATATATTACTTTACTTTTCCACAAGTATGTAATATCTTGCCATCTATTACTCGTATTTACTTGCATTTCTATATAACATCCTTACCCATCTACTACTGCTGTATATTTTTTCTGTTTACTTCTAATACAATAAAATATTCTTACCCATCTATTACTGTTTTTTACTTCTATTACTTTATAATATCCTTATCCATGTAATAGTAATATATACGTGTATCCATGCCCATCTAATGACGCTGTTTACTTATATTAGTACAAAAAAATCTTACTATCCTGTTACTGCTCTTAACTTAAATTACTATGTAATATAATTGATCGTCTATTACTACAGTTTATTTACATTAATATTTAACATCCTTGCCCTTCTACTAATACTGTTTACTTTCATTGTTATATAATATCTTTTCCCATCCATTGCTAATATTTACCTCACTTACTATTAAATATCTTTTTTCTACCTATTATTACTGTTTATCTCTATTACAATGTAATATTCCTGCCAATCTACTACTGCTATTTACTTATCTATTATATATTACTTTTTAATATTCTTAGTCTTTTTACATGCTTTTTACTTCTATTACTATTTAATTTTCTTACCCATCCGCAACAACTTTTACTTTTACTGCTACATAACATGCTTAGACATATATTACTGCTTTTTATTTCTATTAATATATATAAAATACCCTTAACTATCTATTACATTTGTTTACTTCCATTACTATATAATGCCCTTAGCCCTCTATTACTTCTATTTACTTTTATTACTATATATCCTTACTCATCCATTAATGTTTTTTTACTGTATAATATTCTTGACCTTCTATTACTACTCCTTACATTGCAATACATTACTGCTGTTTACTTCCATAACTATATATATTTGTTCATCTTTACTCCTAGTACTTCTATTACTACATTACACCCTGCCCGTCTATTATTACTAATTACTCCATTCACTAAATTCACACCAATAACTGTAGTTTACTCCTATTATTGAATAATATCTTTACATATTTTCCTACTATTGCTGTGCAATATATTTCTATTTCTATTACTCATGTATACTCCCATTACTACATAATATCATTAGCCATCTTTTATTCCTACGTACTTCCCTTACTATATAGTGTCCTTATCCATTTAGTACTCTTTTTTCATTTACATTATCATGTACTATCTTTACACATTTATTACTGCTACATATTTCTAAGGCTCTATAATATCCTTGTCCATCAGTTACTGGTATTTACTTCTATTATTATTTCATATCCTTACGCATCTAGTACTGCTATTTAATTCTATTATTATATAATATTTCTACCAATCTATTACTCCTATTTACTTCAATTACTAAATAATATACACTGTATGTGCCCATGTGTTACTGTTTTCTACTTCTATTATTATATAATATCCTTACCAATCTATTACCGTTATTTACTTTTATTAGTGTTTAATATTCTTAACCATCTATCACTGTTGTTTATTTATGTTACTGTGTAAAATATTCGCCCATCTACTCCAGCTAGTTACATCTATTACTTTTTAATATGCTTATCCATCTCTTACTGTTCTTTGCTTCCATTAATGTATATAATACCCTTAGCCATCTATTATTGTTCTTTTCTAATACTGCAGTATACATCCTTTACCATTCTTTTGTTGCTGTTTACTTTTATTGTGCCCTTACAAGGCTTGATGGATAGAGTTCTCGACTCGCAATATGCTGGTCGTGGGTTCGAATGTCCGTCTCCAAACGTGCTCACCCTTTCAGCCATACGTTATAATATGACATTATCGCTGTGAACTTATATTACTGTTTAATATACTTACCGATTTACTACTACTGTTTACTTGTATTACTATTTAATATCCATACCCATCTATTACTGCTGTTTACGTCTACTAACATTTTATATTATCTTACTCACCCATTTTAGTTATTTACTTCTATTACTATACAATATCCTTGCCCATATAGTACTCCAGTTTACTTCTGTTCTTATATAATATTCTTCGCCATCTATTACTACTGATTACTACGATTATAATATAACGTCCTTACCAATCTGTTACTCTTGTTTACTTTCATAACTATATAGAGTGGTAGAAAAATTGTTGCATAACCCATTTTTTTATACTTTTTTCGTTCGTCTAATATTTTACGAGGTTGCGCATTGTGAAAGTGTCAAAATTAGTGCAAAACAGTTATGGACATTGTGTGGCGTAAGCTGACTCATATTTCAGTCATCTAAACATATATTTGCATTTTTATTAGCAAATCGACTGTGATAAACGTATTATAGCAGATAACAAACAAATACTTGGCAAACACGAAAATGTTCTCTGAGTAAGAAAACCTAGATTTACAGGCAATGTCACTAATGTAATTGACAAAAAGTGGTCACAGAGTTTGTTTCTTGTATTAATGTTTGGATGTGCTCCCTGTGGCCTTGATAACTGCTTGACAACTCCGTGGCATAGATTACACGAGGACTGAATGTAAGTAGGGGTATGTTAATGATATCACACCCAAATTAAGGCTTCCTGCAGCTTCAAGGTGCTTGTTGATTTTGTTTCTTGTATTTTGCTATTTATTACCTCCCAACTGTTTTCAGTGGGATTGAGATCTGGGCTGTTGCCTGGCCAGTGTAGTATCTTGATCTTCTCCATTTCAAGATAGTCCTCCTCCTTAAGCAGTGAAATAAAACCCAAGATGTCTTTTAGATGTAGAATGATATTTTTTCTTTCTTTCATGCCTACTGTCAGCTTCACAGAAGTGACCACCAATTGTTGGCTTTAAGTGGTATTCGAAGATCTAGATGTACTTGTTCGGCATTCACAGTGCCTTTCCCAAAATACAAGCGTCCCACACCCTGGACAGAAATCCATCCCCACATCCCCTGATCCTGTAGATGATTTACAGTTGCGTCAAAGTGCTTCCTATCAGACACCTATAGATTGAAATTGGATTAATCTGAGAAGATCACTTTGCTAAACGTTGCTTCAGTCTAGTCAGCATGTTCTTTGGTCCAGTTGAGCCTCATCTTTCTCATCTTCCCGAAGAGGAGGGATTGTTTCTTTCTTGGCCATATCACTGAGAGGTTGATTGAAAACAGGTGAGACTGGATGGTACGCACAGTGTCAGTGACCCCTAAAGATTTGTTCCATGCTCTTTTGAGATTTGTGGACGACATTCGACGATTATAAAGACTCGTATATTTCAAAATATGATCGTCACTGCTATGGAAACTTTCTTTCTACCTTTTCCCTTCCGTCACTTCACACAGCCAATCTCTCGCAGTAGGATGGTTAAATTTAATTCATTTAGCAATCCGCCTTGTCGAAAGTCTCTCTGTACTCAAACAAACAATGACTGTTTTTTGTCCATTGAGTTAACTTGAATTCCTTGGTCATGTTAGCATCACATGCATGTTGCATCAGATAGGCTTTTAAACTGACTCTCAATAAGAACCTTTATCTATAGCTAACCAACGGCTGATGCGATACCCAGACAGCCTATAAGGCTGCTAATGTTATAATTAGACTGTATTGCATCATTCATGAAACACATTGCACTTACATGAATTAAGGCCTCAAAATAGACGATGATTCAGAAGAAAAGTGTGAAAAAAGATTGTAGATGCAATAAAGTTTTCCACCACTCTAAACTTTTCGCCAATCTTTACTGTTATTTACTTCTTTAACTATACAGTATCTTTTCCCGCATACTACTGTTGTTGACTTCTATTACTATGCAATATTCTTGCCCACCTATTACACCTGTTTACTTCTATTATTATATAATATCTTTACCCATTTATCCATCAGCTACTGCTTTTTACTTCAAATACTATGTAATAGCGTTATCCATCCAGAACTGATGTTTACTTCTATTACTGTACAATATATTTGCACATTTTTACTGTTCCTTACTTCTATTACAATATAATACCCTTGCCCATATGTTACTATATAATACCTTTTACTAATTATTATTGTTGTTTACTTAAACTACTATGTAATATTCTTACCCAACCACTGCTGCTATTTACTTGTTTTACCTTTCAATATCCTTGCCCATCTATTACTGCTTTTTACGACTTTTAACACTGAATATTCTTAACCACCCATTACTGCCATTTACTTCTCCTACTAAATTATATTTAACCATGTTATCTTCCATAACTTTGCCCATCTCTACTGTTATTTACTTTTATTACTATATAATATTTTGCCCATATATATATTACTACTGTTTACTTCTAATGCTACATAATATCCTTTCCCATTTATTACTGCTATAATCTTCTATTACTATACAACATTCTTAACCATGTATTATTGTTTTATGCTGCTTTGACTCTACAATACCCTTACCAATCTCTTCTTGATGTTTAATTCTATTACTGCATATAATTCTAGCCCATCTTTACGGCCATTTATTACTAGTACTATATAATATCCTTAACATATAAGTAGAATATATATGAGATTTCTGCGCTACTTAAAGGTAAACGAATTTCAGGAAATCTAAAAGTTAAAAACACCAAAATAGCCTCAAACATCAAAAATAGACCAAAGCATTAAACTAGCCAAAACTTATTGGAAATATTAAATAATAGATAAAAATCATTACGAACAGCTCAGTATTGCTAGAAACATCTAAAATAAAAATCATTAAGGATCGTTTTCTGCCTCTCCTTCAGGTGTATTGGTTTTCTTCGCCAAATGGATGCCCTTTTAAAACTCAACCTAAAAATTGTTAAAAAATGATATGAGTTTTCTGATCATTTTCATCACAATCTTCCATTCCCTTAAGAAAAAAAGAAAGATCTTTATTTCATTTATTCCCTTAATATCATTCTCAGTTAACATTCTATACGATCTTTTAGATAAAATATACTTAAAAATTCGCCTCAGATGTTATCTATTAACACAACTATAATTACTTCGTCAAACCGTGTTTATCTGGAAATTATGTGTTATTTTTTGGAGATATTGCTTTATTTTTTCTTATTTGGGAGTATATATATCACTGCCAATACCATCAAGAGACCATACGGATAACACTATATTATCTTTTCTTCAGATCTAGAAAACTGAATTTATGTTGCATAATATTCATTCATTTCAAATGAACGTATTACTTTTTCGAAATTTCTAATTTAAAGGAAAACTTAACTTTCGTGTTCCACTTACTCCAATAATTTTCCAATACACGTCTTCTTCGAACACCATATTTGTATCTATGAAATCAGAATTAGTCTTCTTTTAATAAAATAAATATTATTCACTAAATGTCCAAGTAAGATTTAGTGGCGGCATAATTTTCTGCAGAAGGATCACCGACAACTGTAATTCTATTATTTTTCGTTTTTTTTTCTCTTCAAATGAATTATTTTCCAAATATTGTAATTTTCTCGCAGTTACGATATTAAAAGTATTATAATTTTGAATATTTTCATTAACTGACTCTCTTAATTTTTCCATTACTCTTAAGTTCTGATGTTTTATCTAGTTTATCTACCTATTTTTTGTTATCAGCACTAAAGTTATCATTGACTAATAACAATCCTTTCAGTACATATAAACCGTATTTACTTCCATTAACAATATTATTCAGAGATTTATCGTCGATTTTGGTTTTACTAAGAACATAGTCTTCCACTTTCGATGACGAGGAACCCACTTTGAGACTAATAATGCTTGGAGACGGCTTGAATGTGTAATGAAGAAAAACTTTAATATAAGCTTAGCATAACGGAAACTGTACAACGTTTTGACAAGGTTTTGTTATCATTAGGTACGATTAGTTTACATTGAAACAGATATATATATATAAGAGAGAGTATGAGACAAAGATGTCACATGACCGGATATTGTTGCACGACATAGAAGAGATATCTTGACACCCCAGGGTGTTGGTTTACAGGATGGTTATTTTGTTCAATTTCGTTTGTTTATGTTTGGTTCTTTGTTTAAAATTACTGTGTTTTAATAGATATACTATGGTTTTTAGTAGCAATGGTGGAATACATGGGATGGT
>NW_013666288.1:426409-437415 GCF_000517525.1 Limulus polyphemus
TTTGTTTAAAATTACTGTGTTTTTAATAGATATACTATGGTTTTTAGTAGCAACGGTGGAATACATGGGATGGTTTTTTATTGTGTTCTGTGAATATAGTTTCCAATTTTCTTCCTGTTTCTCCGATGTAGAATTCTGGGCAGTTATTGGCAGTTGTTGCCCTATAACTTTTGGCGCGTGACAAGGCATGATTCTACACAAAGTACAGAAACATTGTCTTAACAAAGCATTGATCTGTTTCAAATAAGATTATACCAAAAGCACACCCCTTTTATTCAATTCAATAATAATTAATATTGCTTTTCTTAATGTTTTGAGAATAAGTGGTGTGAATTCACCATTGCTAACAACACTTTTTGTGTAATAAAGAACATTGCCATTCAGGATGTCGTACTTGGATAATAGTAGAATAATCTGGTAGTAGACCAGTTTTCAACTAAAAGTATATATGCTTATATTCATCATTTTTAGCTTCTTCAATAGCCAATTATTTTCTAGTGTTAACATCAACAATGGCAAAAAGTTTTGGAGATATCTTACTGACTTCCAATTCTGGAGTTTTTTTGGGGGGTAAATAGGTTGTCTAGATAGGGCATCAGGCAAATAGTTCTCTTTTCCTTTTTCATGCAGTATTTTAAATGATAAGTCTTGTAATTTTAATAACCAATGCATCAGTCTACCATAGCAGTCTATATCCATTTCAAGGCAGTGTGGTCAGTAATAACTGTAAATTCTTCTCTATCTAGCTATATCTTAAATTTTTCTATAGCCCAGACCAAAGCTAGACATTCTAACTCTGTAGCATAGTTTATTTCTGCAGAGTTCAGTGTTCTACTGCCATATGCTATGACACAATTTTGACACAGAACTGCTTCTAATCCAATATTTGAAGTATCAGTATGCCTTTTCTTCGAAGTTGCAAGACAAGGGATTCACATAATGCTTGCTTTAATTTCTGGACTGTATCCTCACACTGGAGGTGGGGTCCATTTCCACTTGATATGCTTCTTTCGTAACTGATATAAATGTCCAGCAGTTGTTGCAAAGTTTGGAATGAAATGATTGTACTAGGCACACATACCCTCAGAAAAAAGTTTAAATCCTAAATACGATATTTCTGATTAGCAAAATGTGCTTTTAGAAACCTTTACAGTAAGATTAGCTGTACATAGCTTGTAGAAAACTAATTCAAGATCTTTCAAGTGTTGTTTAAATGTGGGTGGAAACACTATAATATCATCAATATAAGCCTTGAAGCATTCATTTGCTACAGCAAAAGCCTTATCCATAAGTCTTTGGAAGGTGGCAATTACATTTTTAAGACCAAAAGGCATTGCTTTAAATTGATAACGTCTGTTATCTGTTATGAAGCAGTTTTATGTCAGTCCTCCATCTTAGCTGGTATTTGCTAATATCCACAGGATAAGACTAACATACTGATACAGGTTGTCCCTGACAAAGCATTCAAAATATCACTTATATGAGGCAATAAATAGCGGTCATATTCTAAGACTTGATTTAACTTCCTGTAGTCAACAAAGAACCCAAAATAATTACTCTTATTCTTGACAATAAATACTGGAGAAGCCCAAGAAGAAGTAGAAGGTTCAATCAACTCACCACAAAGCGTTTCACGCACTTGATCATGTAGTACTTGTAATTTAGTGGGAGAATAACGATAAGGTTTACTAAACACTGGCTTTTCTGTCGTGGTTACAATACTATGTTCAGACAAATCTGTGAGGCCAGGTTTATTGTTAAAAATATCGGCATATTTTAACACAAGTTGCTTTAATTGTTTACAGTCTTTACTCTTTGAATGTGAACATTATACTTCTTCAATCAGTATCTTTTCAGTCTCAAAATCATGCCTAACAGATGGCACATTTAATTCAAGAACATTTGTGAAGAAGTTAAGGGTTGCTTCGTTTTGCTGAATAAAGTCTAATCCAATAAGACAAGATAAAGCCAAATTTTTGACGCCAACAAAATATTGGTCCATAATGTTAGTTGTTACTAATAGTTTTGCTTTAAAATATCCTAACGGTTGAAAATTCATCATTCCATCTGCAAGACACATGTTACCTTTACTCCAGTTAGATCATTTCGCTTGATTTGTTGCCATATGTTTTCATTTAGTACTGAATAATTCGACCCAGTATCTGTATGACTTGCTACTTTCAAACCATAAATTTTAAGGGTTAGGTGTGACACATCTATTTCAGTTGCTGTTAAATATTTAATGGAGGGTTTTACTTTCACAGGACTCAAAATCTCCTTCGTTGATCCCTGCTCTCGTCTCCCAACCGCTGTCCTTTGTTTCTTTGTTCCTTTAGCAATAAATATAACAAAGTGGCATTTCAAGTATTCTCGTAAAGAAATGTGCAATTGCGATATCATACACTTCACAATTTCTCTTTTTCTACCTTCAGGTTTTCATAATTTACAAATTTTCAAAACTTCTCAAATAAACACCTCAACTGACTCCCCCCCCCCTACATTAGCGTAGTACTTCCTACAAAAAAAAAGTTTCTTAACCAATTCGATATTATCTAACACTGCTGTGTACAAATTAGTCAATATTTCTTAAAATTTTCCCCAGTGTTTGAAAGCCATTTCTGATCCGAAAACCTTCCACCATACTAGTGGCCCTCCCCTCAAACAAGAAGCTGCAGTTTCCACTCATTTATTCTCAGGTACTTTATATATAAAAAATGTCTATATAAACTTTTAAGAAACTCCAAAACATTAAAATTTGACTTCCTGTTGAACTTCTTAATAGGCAGAGGTGATGGGTTGACTGCGGTGTTGTAAGTTTATGAATTTTCTATCGGTCTGTAGGTAAAATGGACTCTCGACGCTTGTGGTTGAGGGGAAGGAGACTTAAGTTCTCTCACTAGTAGATCAGTCACCATTTGTGTTAGCATTTCCACCCATTCTGTCAATACTGACACAGACTGCTTCAAGCTTGCCACATCAGACTCATTAACTTCCATAGTAACAAAGTTATTTTCAAACATTAATTAACTTATATTTAACTGAACTTAACTTATTGCTGAATTAAGCACTTGATACCAAACTGAGAAAGAAAAATCCAAAGTCACCATTCAACCTTTATGAAAATGGTCATGTTTGGGTGCCAATGTAACTGTCTAAAATGAATGCGCCACTACAATTTATTCACAATAACAACACTTAGAAATGAATTCAACATTTATCAAAACATAATTAATGAACCAGTGCTTAGTCAGGATTTTACACAAATTTTAATAAACAATTTATCATAAATAATAGTAAATAAATTATAACGGAATCAGGAAAAAGAACCAGAAAGAAAAACCTAATTTAAAAAAATACAACAATGATAATATTCAAACAATACTTCTCAATATCAATATCCTTCAATAACTATCTCGTGACTCTCTCTCTTAGTGGAGCTTCTGGTAGGGCATTTATTCACAGAGTAGGTCACGAGAGTACAACCTCATGTAAATACAAATTTACATACTCTTCTGCTGCATTAACAGTATCTGTACGTCACCACTAGGGAAGCTAGTTTCAGCTTCATTATACACACATATATTTACTCAGAATAAAAAATCATAGATATACTAAACGATAGTAGGAAATAATAAATGAAGATAAACACAACCATAATCATAAAAAATAGAATTTGCTATCTCACGTGTATGTGTTTTGACGAACAAACGTTCCAAACGACTTATACAGACCAGAATAACAACTAGTACATGTTTGTCCGATCATACACAACCTTCTATGTTAGTACTCAGAGCAATAACGACTGCATGCATATAGACAATAATATCTACATAGAACACTGAGCAAATAATTTGACCAAAACTGTGGTTTCAAAACTTTTATTATAAACATTAATTATTCTTTTTCCATCCATTTTCAACTAATAAGGAATAAAATATATGTGGTTTTGCTGAAGTTTGTTCGAGTTACCAGAATAACTCAGTCTTCAAATTCGTCACATTATTATAGGATTCGTGGTTCGAAACGTCGAAACAATTTTTTGGATACAATCTTTCCTAATTGCTATAGCTTACTAAATAAACATCCAATTTCTGTATTGATATTATTTAACCCAGCTGCTAATAAATCTCAGTAAGATATGGAATAATCTAGTTTTTCCATCTTTGAAGAAAACATTGTAGCTTTCAAAGGGATATTTATCTTTATTAATTCTAACCCACGTTCTTAATATATCAAGATTATCGAATATTATATTGTTTTCGTCTTAATTATTATTTTTTTATCTTGAAACTGTGGGACAATATAAAGATTTTTAATTTCATCGCTTGTAGGATTTAGAGTAAAACTTCTATATTCAGCTTGTTCTTGAGAATAGAGTTTAATATGCGGTAACCATAAGAAATATCGCTTGTAACAACTTTATAATTTTACTAACTATATTAGTATGAATCGTATCATTACTTTTATTTCCAGTGAAAACAAACCTCGCATCAATATTTGAGATAATTTTTCTGAAATCGTTGAAGAATCCAAAGTTGAATCCATCTTTTCATAAAATCTTCATTGTAATAGGCTTCATGTTTTTATGTTGATACTAATTTTTCAGTTCTATCCTTACCATCTCAACCTTCAAATGTTGTAGGTCCATTGTCATCAGATACGAAAATCTGTTTCTGAGGTAACGTTATAGAAGCACATATCAGGTGCTTCGCTCGTGATGTAATCGTTTGTGAAATTTATTAGTCCTTGTACATGATGAGCAAGACAGGGTAATTCAATTTTTTCAATCAATTACCAATATGCAATTCAACTTTTGAAAGAATATTTCCTGTATTAACGAATGTTACATTACACATTCCAATTGAGGAACCATCTTTGGACTTTGGACAAATATAACCATTAGAATGTAATATGTTATCGTTTATATATTTAATGTAGAATTCATATTCAGCATTCACTTTTTTCATCTATATGCTTATCATCGCAATGTTGTTTGCATTCAAACGTATATAACGTTTCGATAATAATTAGGCACACTCGTTAGATCCCAACTTCTTTCCATTTATTTAGAACTAAAATATTTTAATTCCAGTTCCATATTGTGCTTGTAGTTTCTTATTTAAAATAGTAGATTTCCTTAATATATTACTCATTTTAATTTCTATGAATTGTTTAGATTTGTATATATATATCTGCTTTCACATCTAAAATAATCAATTTTCTAAATATATTAATAAACTTAATAAAATTTGCTAACATTATGAATGATAGGGCGGTGATTGTGATAGCTCGCAATGATTTAGTTAAACATGGAATAGCTTGGATGACTCATTTATGAACATTTTTGTGGTCTAATTGATCTTTCTATTGAAAAAATATTTTAGATTGAAGCTTTATTTCAAACCCTGAACAATGTTACGATGACATATGATTCGATATTAATTTAATTTTTATTTAATGATATTTCTTCCTGTGTTAGCGGCAGTTTCAATTTCAAATAAACCCAAAACTGTCACATAGATTTCTCCCCGAATGAGATGTGGAAATCTCTGATTTTACAACACTTCTCAAGGGTAATATATTTCCCAATGTTATGTTTGTACAGTTACATCATCTAACACATGCTGTACACCCTTCAGAAAGTGTTTCTTACACAATCTACTGAAATCAAAAAGATCACTCAGAGTTGAAGGAGAAATCAAACAGTGCCGTCGCATTAGTCTCACGATCTGTACAGTATGTTTAGCTCTGGCAGAAATAAATCACGTGACTGTAACACAAACATAGAACCTAACTAATTACAGCTCAACATCTGGACGTAGGTCACAGTGGTGTCAAACTATTATACAGATGCCCTACTTGATCTTAAAACAAGGCTTTTTCAGTTGAAGATCAGGTTTCGCCCCCAAAAAACTGTTAAAACTTACGATTTCTAAAAAGAAAAAGATCAACAGATAAACAAAACATTAAGATGGCTGCCAACGAAAAATTTATTCTACACTTACACTGAGATCATCTTTGAAATAACTGAATTAAATAAACTTAATACGATATCATGTTGAAATATGTAAAAAAATACAGTAAACTGATCGTAAACGCAACAAGTTAAATTATATTTTACTCTTGTAATAAAATAAAATTATCAATCAGACCGTTAAGTCAGCCATTTGAGTGGATTTTTCATAGCGATTTTCCATGCCCTCCAGTTGCACAGCGGTATGTCTGCAGACTTACAATGCTAGAAACTGGGTTTCGATACTCGTGGTGGGCAGAGCACAGATAGCCAGCCCATTGTGTAGCTTTGTGCTTAACTTAAACGAACGACTTTCCATAATACGACCTCGAAATCGAAGTATTAAAGAAGTTGAAATTGTAAAACTCTCTCAAGAAACTGTGTTTTCTCACAATCTATTTTTTTCAGTTTCTAATGGTTCAAGATGTTTTATTCTGTGATAACATCCTGTAACGTAAAGAGCCTAACAACGAACACGTATGGTAAAAACACTTTTTTATAACAGTTTCTTAGCAATAGTTCTATAGACAGGCAATTAACCAACAAGCATCATGAATAAACTCACTTACGAAAATAAATTTTCGTGTTGTTTGGTAGGAATTACAAATTAACTTTAAATTATATTGATAAAATTTAACTTTACAAACTAAAAAGAAAGTATTTGATATTGATAACTATGTTGACTGATTTTATCAATAAAATCAAGTCGAAAGTTCATTCTTATTCGACCTATTTCCTCATAGTTAGTAATACTGAAGCAGCTGGGACGTTCGTCTCCACCCTTGTTATTTAAAACCAACCAGAATTATGGTTTTCATAATTAATTACTAATGCAAAAATTAACGTCCCGAGATGCTGGAGTCTTCATTTAGTTACTAATATTGAACAACTTAAAATGCTGATCTCCACACTTACCAGTATGAAACAACCTGGGGCGTGTATTTCTACACTTACTACTACGGAACAACCTGGGACGTTGGCTTCTACATTTATTATTAAAATACCAACTGGAATGATGAATTTTATAATTATTAATACTAAAATAAACATCCTTAGATGTTGGCCTCCTTATTTAGTTAATAATACTGAATATCTTGGGATTTTGATCTCCACACTTAGTTACAACTACTGAACAACCTAGGACTTTAGTCCACACACAAGATTAACCGAATAATGGAACTAACTGTCATAATTATAATGCCCCTTCATCTACCACCTGTGTAGTTTTCTTAATCGAATAATGGAATCAGCTATCATAATTATAATGCTCCTTTGTCTATCACCTGTGTAGCTATTCTTAACCGAATAATGGAATTAACTGTCATATTATAATGCCCCTTCATCTACCACCTGTGTAGTTTTCTTAATCGAATAATGGAATCAGCTATCATAATTATAATGCCCCTTCATCTACCACCTGTGTGGATATTCTTAATCGAATAATGGAATAGCTGTCATAGTTATAATGCCCCTTCATCTACCACCTGTGTGGATATTCTTAATCGAGTAATGGAATAGCTGTCATAGTTATAATGCCCCTTCATCTACCACCTGTGTGGATATTCTTAATCGAGTAATGGAATAGCTGTCATAGTTATAATGCCCCACAACTAAAAGTGTTCAGCGGCTATCGATGCTTGAAGAAATTCGTATTTAAACAGAAGTTTTAGTACCTCAGTCGGAAGTACAAAACGAACCACAGTACATAAAACGTAGAAACGTCTGCAAAAACAAGCACGGCCATCAAATCCTCTAAAAACACATATTCAAATTCATTGTATGCATAGGAAAATCTAAAAATAAAAAGAGCTCCTGCTGAAAATATTTAAGGCATATATAAAAAACAAATAATGATAAGATAAAAAAAATCATAACAAACATAGTTATGAATTTATAGCCGATGCATTTATTTAGAACATAACACATACTATATATTTTAACATATCTGTATCTTTACCCCCCCCCCCCAGTGGCACAGCGGTAAGTCTGCGGACTTATAACGCTAGAAACTTGGTTTTGATACCCGTGGTGGGCACAACACAGATAGTTCATTGTATAGTTTTGTGCTTAACTACAAACAAAAAAAAAACAAACTAGTTCTCTATCTATATCTCTGTCATTGAGTTAAGAGTTATTTCTTTCATATTTGTGTAGGTCTAGTGGTCATAGCGCTCGTCTCCTCGTCTCCCAAGTTGCGGGACGTGGATTCAGCCATGGGGTGTGACAATGTGATAGTCAATCCATCTGTTAGGCTAGAGTGGCCAAAGAATTGGTGGTAGGTGGTCCTGACTAGCTGTCTTCCCTATCACTTCTAAATTAGGGACAGCTAGCACAGATAGTCATCGAGCAGCTTTGTATGTATATAACCAATTACTTCTTAACTGTTTTGTCTATCCCAATGTATTTTAATAAGCGTTTACATCAATGATAATTAAAATACGAAAAATATTTTTAAAGAAATGTATTTTTTTCCATGGAAACACAATTTTCTTCCTCAAAGATAACTAACTGCGCTAAAATAAACTTGGTGACTATCGATATTTATCGTAGACCAAGGAAATGCGCTATTAAGCAACTTGAAGATTGTAGTTTACATGTAGATAACTGAAGATTTCTTGAAACAACAACAACTAAAAAAAAGAATACTAAGTTATGAGCTTGATCTTATTTCAAACTGGGACACCAAAGAGAAGAGTTAAAAGAACATATAAGCTTATAATTTCTAGACAGGGAGTGTGTAGGTGGAGCTTCGTTTCTTTACGTCAATGCATTTGAGTTATTACTACCCCAATTATAATTTATTATTTTCCTTCTTCTACTATCGCTCTCTATTCCCAATTTCCAAAGATCAGTCTTGATAATGGCATGTTCCTTCCTTTTAACATTATTAAAAGAGACAAAATATAACAAATTATTTCCACACCATCCTTTTTAAATAAAACACTGGGAGTATGGTGAAGGTTATCTGTGTATTTGCTTCAAAATGGCCTAGTTTAATTGTTAGTATTAGATGTATTTTTGGAAGTTCTTACTATTGTGTAGTGGGCAAAATCACCCCTAAATTTATTTAATGGCTTAGAATAAAATGCATTCCACTACACATGTTTTGATAAATGAAAATCAGAGTATTTTTTAAATTTTATTTCTTATCGTGAAACATAGTTGTACAAATCCTGATACCAGTAGAAGTTGGCAGTCAGGGAGAGTGGGGAGGCCCACGATTGTCTATATTATATACTGTATATATAGAATAGATTACAAAGTGTTAAATAACCTACTTTCTGTGTGTCACAATTGTATAGAATTAATACTATCAATAAGATCCTCTTTCATTGTTTTTAGTGATACAATATGAAAATTATATAATCATAAATAAGGCTAAACAATCAACTTGATTTGATTTTAATAAGAACCTTAATTTACCCCTATCTCTAAAGAAGGTCTTTTCTCCTTACATACCTATTAATTATATTTCCATACCAGGAATATTATTCATTATTTCCACAAGTAATTCTTTTTCTATGGAAATTAAAGCTAAATTAGAAAGGCTGGTTCACAAGATTGGAAGTGGAAAAAACTTCCCAGTGGCAACTGCCACAAGCCAGCTGATGTGCGATTGCGCTATCTGCTTTAAAATTCACTTAGTTTCTCATTTTTTTTGCTACAAAAATTAAAGTTTACTTATACGTATACAATTTTACTTATTAAAGTATTTCAATGAAAATTAATAAATGTATTACAGATAACTTTGTATCTACGATACATTATACAATGTGATGAAAATTTCGTTGGAACTCCGCTGACAGAAGTGGCGTAAGATGAAAGAAAAATTTCAGGCTTCCATCAGCTCCTTGTAAACTGTTAAGTTTTCACGTATAATACTGTGATAACTCTACTTGACGTTCCCATGGTATCTGAGGAGGCACCTTCACTAATTATCTCTTCACTGCAAATTAACCTAAAAATATTTCGTGTTCATTGATTTTTTCCTCATAACAGAAATTATTGCTTGATTAAATATAAACCTAAATTTTAGTAATTGAATATTATGTTTAATTACTGTTACAAAATGTTATTCGGATAAAATAATGTTTATTTAGATAAAAGTATCAAACGATTTACTTTGACGTTATAAAATGTGATATATATATATATTTATTTATTTAATAATACTATGCATAAAATAGAGAAGGCTCGGCCTGTCATACCTTCTTTGAAAAGCCGCTACTGTGTGATACCCAATATTTGTGTGCCAGTATTGAGATTATTAAAACCTACAGTTTTCCTGTAGCCAGTAGATGATAATTAATGTGGCAGTAATACTGCGTTCAACAGTTGAATATGGTGGTTAGGATTGAAATGCGTTCAGTACCTGAACATAATGTTTATGCTGATTATGACCATTACGTTCGCAGTAGTCGTGAGTATTACAATATACTTAACATCCGGAAGTGATAATCATCCTTTCTGTGCCTGAAAGTATTATTTACATTATTAGCTAAAAATAACATAGTCATAATATCTACTGTAGTTTATTAGTAGATTTACAATCTTACTCCTCGCTGACTATTACCTACAGGTATAAATCATGGTGGAGAGCATGGCTGTAATATTCAGTTACCGACTACATGGTAAGTTAAAGGAACAGTATCGACCTTCAAACACTACTCTGTAATCTCCTCGTTTATGTGTCGAGCTATCCTAGCCATTGCATGGACAGCATAACTTTAACCAACTTTCGAAAAGCATGCCATTATTCTATTTCTTTCAGTTTGAAACCACAGTGGATAAGTAGTGAACATATTTTCAAAGTATATTCATTACATACATATAAAGTCTTAACGTAGTCTTTTTTATATTTCCGAAATTGCTCTCTAAAATATCTATCATAAATGATATTCATTACAAATTTGTGTTTTGGAAATCTCAAACTAGATAAGAATTTAAAGATTACTCTAGTTATTAGTTTCTTTGGAAAACAATTCTTACTTAG
>NW_013666288.1:437688-448784 GCF_000517525.1 Limulus polyphemus
ATATATATATATATATATATATATTAAACAGTTCTATATTACCGATATGTTTATGAACTATGTATATACCAAAATTCTTATTAGATTTTCTTTAAATTTCTTTGGTATGAAACTATTGTAGTTTATAATATATACCTAAAAACGTAACTTTATAATAAATTCCAATTTCAAACTTCCGACTGTTTTTAATGACCAAGATGTTCAGGTTCGGTTTGGAATAGTCTATGTTGTTTTTTCCTTCACGGTGAATTAATTATTTCCACGTTGTTTGTTTAGACATTCAAGGGATTTCTTCACCTGTTCTTCATTCTCAAATACAGTAAAAGTATCATACACGTATCTTTGATATACTTAAGACATTAAAACTACTTTCATTATTATAAATCAATCTTACACATAGTTGAATGGGCTCATCCTATGGTATAATAGCAAATAGTGATTCCACCTCAAAGATAGCAATTAGCATATGATGATCAAAATTTAATTCTTTGATGTTGTCAATAAACTAAAAACTGCAGTACATATAAATTCCTTTAAACCATTGCTCAAAATGTTTTTGCTAATTTATGGTTATAACAGCTGATATTAGATATGATAGGTCTCATAAGACAGTTTAGTTTATGTATTTTTGGTAAAATATACAAAATGGCAGCATGTGAACCAGTTGGTCTTACTTCCCTATATAATTGATCATTTATAACCTCCTCATTTTTTAACTTCAGCAGATATCTACTCAGCTTATTTTCTCTAGATTTCGATGGATTATTTTCTAAAATGCAAAACTTAGTAATATCACTTATGATTTCAAGAACTTTATAATTGTAATACACTTTGTTTAAAAGGACACTCTTATTCTTTTTATCACGGTTAGTGATTACAATATCCTTGTTTTTACTTAATTTTTGTAATACCCGAGTTTCTAGCAAATCAATATTACACGATTTAGGATTAAAATTATGCACACATAAACCACTCAGATATATGCTATAAATATGTTTGCATACATTGTGAAAAATTAATCTGTGCTGCTGAACTAATCGTATAATTATTGAGGTTCTTTAACAAAAACTCAAATTCATCACAGTTCAAATTTTTAGAGGTAAGAGAAAATCTTAATCCTCAAGACAAACTTTCTTTTTTATATCGTTCAAAGTATAGTTTTAAAGGTTTATAATGACGTCATCAGAATTTCTGAAAATGATTTACTTATTTAATTTTTCTTTAAATTTTAAATTTTCTTATTCTGTGTCATTCTTATTTTCAACAGTTTATCATTGCTATTTCTAATAATTTCATTAGTCAAAAAGAAAAATTTACAGTTATACCCCGTTCCTTAATTACAATTTTTCTTCATTTAGAAGTTTTTTTATAATTTTGTAACAATTCGTTCTTTATGCTTAATTTGAGCTGCCAAAAACGTTTATGATGCTTGAACAATTTTAATGTAAGTGTAGCAGTTTTGAAGTTTAAGAATTTTGGGATTAATTCACCTACTTTACACTTATTCAAAATGTTAAAACTTAACTTATATTTATATAAGTTAACATGTTATTATTATTATTTTTTACATTTATGAAATCCATTTAATACTTCTCTTCAATTTCTATCGTGGATGACACTTATTGCAGGTTTGTTCTTGTTTTTTATATTTTTGGAAATATCAAACTGAATATGAATTTACAGATTAATTAAGGATTAACTATATGATAATACGCATTCCCTAATTAATAAACCTTCAGTTTAAAGGTGACCTAACGAGATACATTCACACCCTTAGGGCTGTGACCATATCCCGTAAATGTGACAAGCCATTATATATTTTCTTTGGCCTTTACTTCCAAAGTAAAATGGTACATATTACTCATCATCTCCTATTTTCTCAATTCTGAGTTATAATTTACAGTGAAAGAGCAAGATCTGCCCCTGTCTACTATATAAAAATACGCCAATCAAAATTTGAAATAGCCGCCTGTGCCTATCAGTTCAAACTTGTGTAACTTTCAAGTTACACGACATTCAACAAACAAAATTATTTATAGCAAAACGTACAGTAAGGTTAAATGTGAAAATGACTTCACAATGTTTAACGGAAAAAAATTTTCAAGTTTAAAATTCTCTGTTTTATTTCATCACAAGTTCCAATAACTAGTTTGTTTGATGAAAGAACAAACTATTGTCTACTGTTGTTGTATGTTTTGAGCTTTCCTTTTATGTTTCACTTAGTCTGTAATAACTGTGTCAGTTTTACAAACAGTTATAATCAAATAGCAAACTCATATTTCCCCGTTGTTTATTTTGTGGCATGGAGTACATACAATATGTTCCATATTTTTAATGAACGGAAATACATACTTGTATTAGATTTACTTTCAAGATTGTAACCAGTTAGCCTACATTTTCATTCGCACGTAAGACAACTTATTTTACCACTACATCAAGAAATGTTGTTTTAAAAAGGATCTAAGAAAATTAGAACCAACGTAACATTTCAATATAGTTCATCCACGCCCTTAAACACAGTTATAGGCACCTAATTAGGGGTGCAGAATAGAAACGTACCACCCCACTTTAAATGTGTTTTATCAAAACTGTTTCTTGCCTCACTCGCTCGTTAGTCCTTCGTTATTTTGCCCCCACTTTTAACAGAATTAAGCGCCAATGGACACATATATACAATATGGATTAAAACTGGAATGGTGGACAGAAATTACTATTTTTATTTCAAGAAGAACAAAAATATAATACAAATAAAAGACAAAAGACAAAATGTATTGGTAGTTCATTGGCGCAGTCTGAATGGGTATTAAGAACATTGTTACTTAACACTGCATTGGTAATTCATTGGCGCAGTCTGAGTTGTTATTAAGAGCATTGTTAAAAAATTACTTAACACTGCATTGGTGAGTCATTGGCACAGTCTGAGTTGTTAGTAGGAGCATTGTTAACCGAGTTAACACTGCATTGGTAAGCCATTGACACAGTCTGAGTTGTTAGTAGGAACATTGGCAACAATCTACTTGACCCTGCATTGGTAAGCCATTAGCACAGTCTGAGTTGTTAGTAGGAGCCTTGTTGACAACCTACTTAACAAAGCTTTGGTAATTTATCTGATTGTTAGTAGGTAGTAGAATGACATATTTGTATTTATGATAAAGCTGAAATAATTACAACGTATCTGGTGTTTGAATTATATGTATTAAAAATAAACAAAATTTTATCCAGCCGCTGTGTTACCAAATTTATCATGAAAGTAAAACAAACCAACGCGTAATATAACGTATCTACAGAATACAAACTTTTAATTAAGTAATTAATACAATAAATAGATGCAATAATATTAGCGTTTATCTCCTTAATATTACATAGCCGACACATTTCTTCGATCTCTATTACAATAAACGCTTGACAATAACGATTCTGAAGTTTCGAAACTAAAATGGTTTTTGTTAACTTTTTCTATTAATTTATAACTTGATCAGTTCTTAAATGCATTCTTTGACCCATAAGTTTGTTTTCAGTAAAAGTAACGTATACTTTCAATTCGAAGAACCAACATTGGCTGTGTATAAGAATCCTAGAGAGGTAGAAAAAAATTACGTAGTGGATAATGTGATAAATCTTGTTTTATTTTGATAAATCATAACTAATTTCGATACACATTTTCATTGTTTTAGTTATCATACTTTCCACTTTTAATAATGAGTCTATAAGACAATAACTCACGTGTCTTCTGTCATCAATAGTTAGTGTCAAGTAATATCAAGAACGAAAATAAAAGTCACTAGATATATTGATATATATGTGTATATAGATAGATAGATATTCAAACCAAAACTGTTCAATGGAAAAAATTAAAAATAAGTACGAACTAAGAAAAACTGCAGTGTTTCCAATTATTATTTTCTTTACTGTATATTGAATATTTATTTACTTGTTTACCTCGATGCGTGAACGTGTTAATGGTAAGTTTGGTAATTGAAGTGCAGACTTTACTTCATGTAGCATCTGTACTGTACAGAAACATATGAAATGCTTGATTATAAATATTGAAGAATTTCTTGTCTTAAATAAAGATGTATATATTTATATGCAATGTAAACATAGTCTATACTGCTAAGTTACTAGTTACATCAAAAAGAAAGGACTGCTTTACAAACAGCAAGACCAAATCTATGATGAAATAAAACATATTTATAACACGAAACAAGCCTTAACGAAACACCGCACAGTAAAATGTCACCACAGCACAGACTATAATAAGGAATATAAGATGTGTCCCGGTTTGGAGGTGACTGCGGAAGCAGGACCCACATAGCGGTGGAGATACAACATCTATCAGTCTTAACCTCCGTTCGCAAATAAGTAAAAGACATAAACTTCCAATATATAAATATATTAATACATAAATTCAGATTTTAACACATTGCTTGAATTACCATCACGAACATATATACAGTATAATAACAGCCATATTCCCAGTTAATCATAAGTTTATAACAAAGGTAAAAGGTTACATTATACATATGTAACACAACTCGTGTTTTATGTCTGGTGTTTGAATGACTTCTACATGAACAAAAGTAAAAAACAACACAGTTATTGTCGACTAACAAAGCAAAACACTAATATATTCATTGATGCACAAAACTTGTAATGAAATTTAACCCACATTTAACTTGATAACAGTGTATCTTCATAACACAACAATACATTTAAAAATATTCTTCATTTCAAACTGCATGCTACTTTTGTAGTTAGAAAGTACACAAAGTTTTCTATTTATATCTCTACAAAAATTAACTGTGTTATACAGATGTTGAGTACGTTATAACGAATTTGGAGTTTCACCTCGTCGTTACGGTCCATATCATCACATCCCCTCAAGCTCTATATGACAACCATGCATCTTGTAAATATCCCTGCGGCGTAGTTTCTCTTCCAAAAGGACCCGTTGTGAGGCTTTCATGTTAAAATAACATTCCTCCTCTCTGCAGATTTTCCATAATCCATCTAGTTACAAGAACGAACATTTTCCAGCGCCTGTTTTAACAGTTGATCACACAAAAATACATAGGCGTTACGTCCAGCGACTTGACCGGTATGTCCTCATATAGAACAGCACAATACATTAACACTGAATCTACTTACCATGAATAAGTAGATTGTTAATCATATATATACAATTAAAAATAAATACGAACTAAGAAAAACTGCAGTGTTTCCAATTATTATTTTCTTTACTGTATATTGAATATTTATTTACTTGTTTACCTCGATGCGTGAACGTGTTAATGGTAAGTTTGGTAATTGAAGTGCAGACTTTACTTCATGTAGCATCTGTACTGTACAGAAACATATGAAATGCTTGATTATAAATATTGAAGAATTTCTTGTCTTAAATATAGATTTATATATTTATATGCAATGTAAACATAGTCTAAACTGCAATCTGCCGCTGTGCCACTGAAGGGCCATTAAGTGTCGAGCAATGATGTTGTACAAACCGTAAGGTTGCAAGGATATGGAAAAATGGCCCAATGGCTAGTGCGCTTAGCTCGCAATCTGAGGGTCGCGGATTCGAATCCCCTTTCCACCAAACATGCTCGCCCTTTCAGTCGTGGGAGCGTTATAATGTGGTGATCAATCCCACTATTCCTAAATAAAAGAGTAACCCAAGAATTGACGGTGGGTGGTGATAACTAGCTGCTTCCCCTCTAGTCTTTTACTGCTAAATTAGGAACGGCAAACGCAGATAGCCCTCGTGTACCTTTGGGCGAAATTCAAAACAAACCAAATTTTAAGCACAAAGCTACACAATGGGTTATCTGTGCAGTGCTCACCACGAGTATCAAAACCTGATTTATAGTGTTATAAGTCCACAGATTTACAGATGAGAGGGGTGTGGAGCTGTATAGAATGAGGAATAACAAGGGAGGGCAAAGTGGGCGACACCAAGTTTTTAGACTAGGAACGTCTTAGTATCGTACTGCTTTTCATTTTCTGCATCAGGTTATGGTAAAGCAGTTGCCACAAGTTAATAGTAACGAGCTCAGAAGTAGCCTAAACTTTGAAGCAGAAAATGTTGGTAAAAAGAAAACGAAGACGAAATTAGGCTTAACTTTACAAGCATAAAGCAAAACAAAAAGATATAGTAAACGAGCACGTAGAAAAATTTTTTTGTTTTTTGTTAAGTTTTGCGCAAAGCTACTCGAAGGATATCTGCCGTAACCGTCCCTAACTAGCTAGTCGGCACTACCTCTTGCCAACCCTTGCACTAATCTTCATTAACGAATAGTGGGATCGACCATCACTTTTTAATGCCCCTACCACTAAAAGGGTGAACATGTTTGATGACGAGATTCGAACTCACGACCCGCATATAGTAGATTGAGCGCCATAACCACCACGCCATGTTAGGCCTGAAAGGAAAGGGAAGAAAAAGAAGGAGAAAACGGGATAGAGGCAAGAAGAAGATTAAAAATGAACCAGAGAAAATGTAAGACTCGTTTAGATTATTTATCCGTGTTCATGTAGTGCTCACTAGGTGTCGTTTTCGTTTGTTTGAAGTTAAGCCCAAAGCTACACAGTGGGACATCTGTGCTCTGCCCACCACAGGTATTGAAACCCGGTTTCTAACTTTGTAAGTCCGCAGACATGCCGCTGTGCCACTGAAGGGCCTTTAAGTGTCGAGCAATGATGTTGTACAAATCGTAACTTTGCGGAAAATGGGCAAAGATGAATAAAAGGTGTGAAATAAATAGTGAAACCTGTGCACTCAATATCTGCTTTTCGAATAATGTTCGATGTATCGATATCTAGGGAAACGTGCTTTCGTAGGTAGCTTTATAATAAAATGTTAATGAAAATAGGTAAAAAAGCAGTTAATCAAAAATTATACTTACAACCAATATTTCTTTTATCTGAAATACCTTTATTACAAAAACTTGATTTATTTACTTACATGCTTCATTTTTCCATATCCTTAGAATGTTGGTTTCAGTAAAACTATAAAGATAAAAATACAGATCTTTCGCTTAAATCCTATATATTTCGAAAATACCTTCCTTAACACAAAATTTCCCTATTTCAGTACACAACAGTTTTAACAACTGCTTTTTCGTGAAGAGTTTTATTTTTTGTCATATAATATGGCTTTTTTTTCTAATAAACAATTATTTTTAACTTTGAAGTAGTAAGGTTAGACAAAGAAACGAGCAAATTTCCAAAATCATGTAATAGGCACTGGTTACACAGATGACAGCGGACCATCAATATTCTAAATAGATTAAAACCATTTTATGCGAAAGACAAAATTGTTGAATATCCTGGATAATGTGTGAGTACGATAATGATATCATCCATTTCTCCAAGTAGTGACCACTAACTGTTCATTTCAAAAACGTTGAAACTATTTCATAAAGAAGTATGAAGAAGCTTTAGTTGGAGATTATAATTCAGTTGAGAAGTTCAAACCGTCTTAATCCACCCGTTTTGATGTTTTATTGTGAGGATCTTCGAGTGAACATGCCATAGCAAATTGGAACGTCGTCCTCATACTAAATTCAATATTTAAGAACAGATGCAATTAAAACATTCAGAGTAAGATGTATGTATTTTTACAGTTTTCTAACATTGCTCTAAGATATATTACTAACGAATACTTGCATCTAAACTGGAACATGAAAATCACTAATCCTGGTCTTTCTAACTAAAGTGTATAATGCGGTGTTTATGGCGCTGCACAATTTTATACTTGTATTTCATGTTTTTTGTTCGACTCTGTGTTCTAGACAGTTTTTCCCAAAGTATATATAATGAAAGAGACTAATATGATAGAATGAGTTGAATGTGAATTTCATAACAAATAACTTTTCCACACGAAAAACATTAGAATAGATAAAACAAATCTTAAGTCGGGTTTGAAGTCTATTATATATATGTTATTCATACAACCTTTACCTACAATAATTACTTCTGTGTGAATACCCGTGAATATACTGTTGTAAACTATTTCTAAAAGTTAATTTGAAAGTCAAATTGGACTTTTGAATTAAAAATTCATTCATTCGGTTTTTTGGAGTCCAAATAACTTAGAAGAAAAGTGTGTTTTCTTCTTAAATCACGTCTAGAAAAACGTTTTGTTTTTTCCTGTTTCACATAAATAACAAAAGAATGCACATAAGCTGACGCACTATAAACCAGGTAAATAAAAGATGCCGAATAAAGAACGTGTTTTCAGACCTGTAGAAATATGAATATGGAAACTTTACTGTCAATAGAAGGAGTTTTCAACCAAAACACGCTGTTCTTGTGACTTTTTTAAAGTTAGTTTTTGACTCGCTTTAGATAAAACATGCACATACGTATGTTTTAAGACAAACAGGAACTGGAAATTAAGTAATGTCAAGTGAATCAGAATTTTGGCAATGCAAATAAAAACATTGCCTCAAGGAATACGTTTGTGAGATCAACTTTTCCATTTATTAAAGCATGATATGAGAATAATATTGAATAAAATCACTAGACATAAAGCTTTCTATCCTCTTACACTGTACAGAACTTATTTTTCTTTGTTACAGAAAAAAAGCCACTTGAAATCTCACATTTTTACAATGTCTTATTTTTGTTGAGCTATATCTTAAATGTTCCAATGTTCTAAGGGATTTATTCTGTATAAAAGAGGCAATGTCTTATAAGGTGCAAAATACTGCCCTTTGTAAATTTTTCCTTTAAAACGAGATTGTGGATAACAGGCTAGCAGTTCGTTGCCGAAAAAAAAAAAGTGCTCCGTTATTTGGAGTCATGGGTGCGCTTTAAGAGTATAGGGACTAATACCACTAAGCTATCAGAAAATAACACCCCAAGGGTTGGCGGTGGAGACTGTTAACTAGATGCCATTCCTCTAATTCATCAGTTCAAAATTAGTGCCGATAACACGTAGATATCCTTTGTGTAGTTTTGCGCGAAAATTCTGAAATAACCCTTTAAATTAGAATTACCGAAGAATGAAGAGAAACAACATACAGAGAAATATATAGCTCCATATATAAAAATAATGATAATGCGATTATGTTATTACAAAAATTACATTATACGAAGTATACCTGTTGGAAGAAAATGACAAATATTCCATTTAGCTGAAAGAGAATAAAGAAAATGAAATAAGTATCAATTATGACTACTAGATAGCGACAAAGAAGTAACCATAATATTATCTCGTACTTTTTAAAATAAAATGGGAACTACTGTTAATAAAGTTTAAGAATGTTTTTAGTTAACAGAGCTGCTTTTGTTTGCATTAAATTAGACAAAATCTAATACATTGATTCCAAGTTTCAAATTTCCACAATTTTCACATAGCTTTTCTAAATTCAGTTACTTACATTTATATTCAAACCACCATCCGCTAGCACTTTCAAAATAATTAATCAGCTGACAAGAAACATATCTTTATCTTTCCTAGTGTATTAGAAAAAATACTTGATTTCACGCTAATTTGGGTTAACATCATTTTGAGGGTCTAAAGGTATTAAGTCACAAAAACTGTGTCGTGTTAGTTAAAGAACTCAAAAGCATAACTTCTACCTATACAGCAAAATATTAACTTATAAAGATGTTTACGCATATTTCTTGTTAGCCAAATGATTGTATTTACTTCTTATCACTGTCATGTACTTCCGATTTGAGCATGCTATTAAAAATTTTACAAAGGCAGAGGTGTAGGAGGTAAATTAAAAGTGGGGGAGACATATTTGACCGAGCAAAGCGAGGGAATGTGTGCCACAATAATACCCATTAAGGCTGGGGTCCAGGTCTTGCCTTAAGTCCCTGGAAGCATTTGGGTTATGGATTAAGTTTTATGCATTTTCTTGCTTTTCCTGAGAGTAATTTCCCTAATTTTGACTAATTTTAATGAGACATATTGAAAAGTGCCTTTCCGCTTCCAACACCACTGAAACGTATGTTAATGTTAACATTTTGTAAAAATTACTTGTATTTTAAATCTATGAATGGAAAATGCTAAATCTACTTGTATTCTCTGCTAATGTTATGAAGTTTAAGAAGACTGAGTTGTGTAACTTTCTGTGTATTTAAGACACAATTCTATCGTTATGTTTAAAATGCTTTGAAACTTTTATTATACAGTGGACTATTCTAATCTTCCTCTGTTTTACGTTGAATCGTCTCTTTGGCCTCAGTCATTATGTTTTTACCCGTACTGTCAGTGGTGGCGCTACAGGGGGTAATGGGAGGCATTTGCTCACGCAAACTTTTTCTTTTCCCCCCAGTTTACCCTCACCCCCAAGTTTAATCTTACATACATAGAGCAAATGTAATGTGTATAAAAAGAAAACAGGTTCGCACGCGCATTACCGTTTTATGGTATTTTTTTTTTCTTGATAGCTAGATCTTTCCAAGGCCTAGGAGTATTTTGGGGCTTCAAAATAATACAAAGTACATTTCGAAACCCATCGTTGGCTCAATGTAATTTAGCACGCTAAATTTTTTTTGGGGGGGAAGGGTGTATAAGATGTCTTGTTTTGCGTATTCAAATTTAAATCAAATGGTTCAGATGATACTTTCGAAAAATTTTTGAAAAAATTACAAGTGAAATGTAATTCTTTGTCTACGGTGTACAGAGTCAAGTAAACAATTAGGTAGATAGATAGAATGTAAATATTACAATAATATAATAAAACTATACACTACTATCCTGTAAAATATTATAATAAACTATATAACTTCTATATCTTAGTAATGTGTTACTAAAATAGTAAGATAGACAAATTGAACACACAAGTTTCAGAAATGTTCAGACTCGACAAGCTGAATTCTATAGATGTCTGTATTAATTGACTAGTAAAGCATAATAATAATAAATTATGTACATAGTAGGGAATAACAATAATTTATATATGTAAGATATATATATAATATATAGTCTCTTGTATCAAGGAACTTGTGTAAGATATAACAATTCATGGACATTCATACTTAAGAAAATAACTTACTACCGTATTTTTTGGTGTATAAGACGCACTTTTTTAGCCCAAAATTTGATGTCAAAATCTGCTTGCGTCCTATACATCGAAGAT
>NW_013666288.1:449393-464904 GCF_000517525.1 Limulus polyphemus
CTTTTGTTTTTAGAACAATATATACTAATTTTTAAAGTATCAAATTGAATTTTTGTTCAGTAAAAATATTTCAAATGCGACTGTGTCTTCAAAGTAAGGGTGCGTCTTATACACCAGTGTGTCTTATATTCCGAAAAATACGGTAATTAATCGGTTCTAATATAACAACAAAATGTAAAAATATGTATTAGCGAAAGCTATATCCCCCCTCTTCTTTATTTTAACTAATATCGGTGCTTCCAAAGGTTAGTGTTAATTAAAAGCCCACAGTAGTTTACCAGTTTTAAACAAAAAAAACTCTCTAAAATTAGATGGAGATTGATTTTACGAGTACTTTCTGCAGGTATTAAAATTTTAAGTGTTGTACAGTTACATTGTTTATTTAATGACACGATTAGTTCCATACTTAAAGCTAGAATAATTAAACAACGACTATATTAAAAGAACAGTAACAGTTTTTGAGATTTGTTCTCTCTAGTTGCTTTTCGAAGAAGCGTCCAACATTGTTGAAACTTTGTTGTAGAGACACAAATGTAGAGGACGACGTTTCTTCAGCTCAGTGTGTGTGTAAGGTTTTGTCGGTCTTTATAGTATTCTGGTGGATTGTGGAGAATACTATAAAGAATACCAGAATACCATCCTCTACACTTGTCTCTACAACAGGCAGTTGCCGTCCATTCTACAAAGTTTCATCATGAATACTCTGCGTAAACAATCTATTAAAGAAAATCCAACATTGTCCCGTCAGTGAATCTTCTAGTTGAACTCTTGAGTATAAGATTGGGAGGTCATACCACTTGTGTTTGGTTCTACTAGTGCAACTAATCTAACGTAGCCAACATGATCTCCCCGGCTCTCGTCATAATCATCTTTAGTACCATTACCTTCGCAGAGGCTTGAGTGAACAACTGGGATGGTGTTTTGCTTTCGTTTTATCTTCAAATATTTATTATGTTTTCTTATAATCTTGTGTCTGGCAAACAAGAAATTGTGTTACATTTGTTTTACTTTTTTTTTGGAAACTTAAGAAGTTCCAAAATAATTGTAGTTTGTAGATAATCATTTATTTAACAGTGGCTATTTTCAACCTCTGTACAACCCATCTGCGTAGAAATTGTTTGATTTACATTTAGTCATGTTGTTTCAAAATCCATGTAGTAGACATATCTGAAATGCATATGTTAAAACTCAATTTAATATATAGCTTACAATCATTTGAATCTTAAATGGGTTTCATATCTAATCCTAAGTTTTGTGACCAACGTATTTCAATTTTGTATTTTGTATACTGTTGATTGTTTAGATATTTTATGTACAAAACTTTAAAGTTATATCAAAAACTGAAAGTTAGTATGTATATAATATAACATAGAGATAGTATTGTGATTCATCTTTAGTATCCATGAAAACCACAACGTGGATTGGAGTTGGAATTGTGAGGGAGCTTTTAAAGATCTATCGTGTTATTTCACGAACTACGTCAACAACTGGAACAATTTGCTTCATTTCACCTGCGGTAATGGAGAAGGGATCGTGGGTTTTTAGCAGTTATCATAACAATTACTATGAAGAGAGAAGGTAAAAATATTTATTTTCATATGTTATGCTAACTTTGTTACTTCAACTGAAAACGATAATAACTTCTGCGATGTCCTCATGAATGCATTTTATGATTTGATTATTTAGTCTGAAGTTCATGTATTATATATGATTATTTAGTCTGAAGTTATTACATCATATGATCAAATTATTTCGTGTGAAGTTAATGCATTATATGATCCGATTATTTTGTGTGAAGTTAATGCATCATATGATCCGATTATTTTGTGTGAAGTTAATGCATTATATGATCCGATTATTTTGTGTGAAGTTATCTGCAAACATTTACCCAAATAGGGAATCGTAATAACTTTTCTGGGGCAGTGAACGTTGTTTATCTGTGAATCCTAATATATACGTATATATATAGAAAGAGTGAGAATTTTTAAAATTATGATTATTTTATCATTTAGATGAAAAATCTATTGCTGTAAAGACAAAAATAAATGTACAGAATACAGCACTTGCGCTTGGACAGAGCATGTTAATAACTGGGATGGAGACTTACGCTAAACTGTTCCCAAAGACTATGTTTTAACAGCGGTTATCAGTGAACACGATAATCACTATCAGTAAGTATACTTTTATATAAACACTTATAATTAACTCAATGTCAGCATTTTGATGCCATATTCTGAGTAATTCATTAAAATAACGGTTTGCAAGTTTAATTTGATACTGCCGTAATATATTAATAGATTATTAGCATTTCAGTAGAGGTGTCGCTAGGTATTTAAAAGGTTCTGAGGTCTGACCCACAGGCTCAGGAGTTTTCAGCATTTCAGATGATATCGATTATGACTTTCTATTATGATTTTTCAAGACACCAACAGGGGATTCGGGGCATTATCAAATAGAATCTGGAAATTTCACGTTGTTGTTTTTTATTTGATTACATCACAAAGATTCATATAGTTTTTCTTAACAAAATGGATAAATGATAAGAAAAAGTGTTTGTGCTTATTTTACTGAACGTTTAAAGTGTTTTTAAAAATACGGGTATTTTATGTTATTATTTTGAGTTAAACTCATGATCACACACTGTAAAATTTTGTAAATGTGTTTCTATAAATAGTCTTATTTTCTCTAACCAGGGACTGTGGAAATATCAGCACTGTCGATTGAAATGGTGTTAACATCGTGTTCGAGAAAGGACTTCTGTTTTTCGTTTTTAACAGTAATTTTTTATCTTAAACATTTTATAGTATCAATCACAAAACTTTCATCCGTAACTGTAAAACAAAAACACATTGTGTTTTGTTTACTAAGTAATAATATTTTCTTGCTTTTTTTTGTTTTGTAACATGTATAACACAGTAGATTATGAGCCTAAAAAATTGAAGTTAACAGATTGTCTTATTATATTACAAGTTACTGCTTTTAAAGTAAATAAGATTTGTTTTTAGAACAGGTACGACATTTCGGCCACTGGTGCAATCATTCTCAAGTACACAAGTGATCGAAACGTCGTACCTGATCTGAAACAAATCTTACTTACTGTAAAAGATGTACATTGTAACTTGTATTAAATATAATTAATCAGTAAGTAAGCTCAAAAAGAAATTAGATTGTCTTATTGCTAAATAACAACAATAATAAACATAACGGTTTAACACCGAAAGCTGACGAAGAATTATAAACCAATAGGTCTAAAAATTTGTGATAAAGATCACGTTAAATACAATTTCTTTGTTTCGTTTTTTTACATTCCTCTTAATTTTCCACTGTAGATTCAAATTCAGAGGTGTGAAAAATAAAATGTCAGATCTGAAATCGCAATGGACAAAATATAAAGAGTGTGAAGGAAAAAAAATCTGCACTTAGCTTGTTTTTTATCACAAATTTTGTGGCAACAATAGTTAACAGTTAATAAAAAAATAAGGGTGTAGTGATTTCTTTGTTGTCAATTTAATATGATAAGTTTTTTAAAAGTAGTAAATATATCGCTTGTCAAAAAGCAATTTAATACAAAGAAAACTTAAAATAGCAAATCAGTATAAGAAACTAAGCAGACAAATAATCTAAACTCTTCAAAATATCGTCTTTAATCTTGTCTTTTTGTAGATTTAAAAAATACTGTTACGACAGCGGTAGTCACGTGACTCTGGTAACACGTCATGATATTCTAGAAGATTCACGAAGAAACGAGATGTACGCTTTTTGTATATATATATATAAGACCGGTAAGAAGTGACGGCAACAATGGAATGTATTTGAACTGCAGACAGAGATAGAGACGGACACTTGAGTCGAGCACGTGAGTCGTTCGTTGTGAATTATAGCGTTTGTTATAGCGTGACTGTGAAAATTAAGTGTATTGCAAAGTTGTATTCAGAAGAAATAAACCACTTTTATTTAAGAAAGGACTTGTATCGCTAAAGTTTCTTCGGAAAGAATTTTTACAGAAAATTAACTAACGACTAGAGACATATTTTATTTTACAAATTACATAAAATAATAATCAAGTTTATATTAATCAACAGAACTAGATATAATGCAGTAGGCGAGCTACGTAATTTTTCAGTTTTCATATAATTCAGAACACTTTGAAAGAGGTAACTAAACACTTGAATAGGCAAAGTAGTATATTTGTTACAAAATCCTAAAAAGAGGTTTCACTTATCTGTTTAACACTTTTTTGTGTTTAGTTAAATACTCTGTTTATGAAATAGTAGTCCCTAATTCAGAACGTCTGACCACCGAAAGGGTTGAGTTCTGCCCGATCTCAAAGTTAATACATAATTACCGACACATCTGAGATTGCTAGTTGAGGACTGTGCAGACAATCTAGACTGAATGCAGCAGCAATTCACTGGTGGAATGTACTAATGTACTTATGGGACCAGATGATGGATTGCATCAAACAACAATCATTCAATATCACATAGATATAAATGACATATCCAATGAAACAACTGCAATGCAGACTTTCTTGGAGCACAATAGATGGTAATGGTCTCAAATGAACACCCCGCTACAATCAAGGTTCAACAACGAAAAACTCTTTATTCACAATAAAAACACTTAGAAATAAATTCAACACTTACCAAAACACAGTTAATAAACAAGTACTTGGCCAGGACTTCACACCAATATTAATAAACAATTTATCATAAACATCAGTAGATCAATAATAATGGAATCAGGGAAAAGAACCAGAAAGAAAAAAACTAATTCCAAAAAAATAGAAATAAATACAGCAAGTACACTATTTTAACAATACCTTTCAATATCAATAACAATATCGAGCGACAAATAGCACTAATTATATCTTTCGATAACTATCTCGTGATTTTTTCTCTTGCTAGTAGATCAGTCATCATGCGTGTTAACATTTCCACCTGTTCTGTCAATACTGACACAAACTACCTCAAGTTTGCCACATCAGATTCAGTAACTTCCATAGTAATATAGCTATTTTCAAACGCTAGCTAACTTATATTTAACTGAACTTAAATTATTGCTGAATTAATCACATTATACCAAAATCGAGAAACAGAAAAAATCCAAAGTCACAAGAGATGACCTGTATGAATTCTGCATCATCTCATTTAGCTTGTGTAACATGCTCACTACTTTCGAGAGACTAATAGAGTTTGCACTAAAGTGACTGTAATAAGAGAAATGTCTCACTTAAGTTGATGAAGTCTGTGGCTGTAAACCAGAAATGGTATTCCAGCAGATAAAAATCCAGGCTTGCAACTATTACCCGTAAAATGTGCCGATAATTCTGAAAAGTCCTTGACTGATGCAATGGTAGAGCACAGGATATTCCTGTTCAAAACAGTTGAACAGATCTACATGGATCAGGGAACTACCTTTAACAACCAATCTGCTCTCTAAGTTGTGAAGCATGTTGGATGTGGTGAAAAGGCATGCTTCACCTTATCTCCCCTAATTTTATGGTTTACTGGAATGAGTGATACAGATTGCCAAGCATAGGCTTACAAAGTTTATTAACATTGAACAAACCAACTGGAATGAACACTTACCCTGCATCATGATGGCATAACTGCAATTGAACAGAGATCCATGGGTTATTCACTGAACGTGCTTAAGTTAAAGTATTTTGCTTCCTGTAATGTGATGTATTTTTCTCACCCTAGAGCAGATGTCCCACAATTTTCCCCAATACTATATGGAGTGGTTATAGTTTGGGTTAGTTTGCACATTCAAATCGAGTAAAGGCCGCCAGACAACATAAGAAGCTCTACAACAAGACACTAAAAAAATTATGTAAAAAAGGCCAGATTGGATATGTCGATGATATGTGGAAATAACACGGAATGCTTTTGGATTCTAATTGTACTGTATCTCATCTTGTGCTCCAACAAATTGATACATTAATGTACTTGTTACAGAAGTTGTTGAATGCACAGCAGCGTATATTACACGTCGACCATCTTCTTGAGATGAATCTCTGGTGAACTGGCTTCACTAAGAGTTAGAGAAAAGGTGATCGAGTCATATGATAGAAAAAAACCACTGTTTTATCCAACTCTTGACTCTGAAAATAAGTCAGCCCTGGAGGAAGCTAGATTTTGCTGTTGGGGCACCAAGTGTGCAGCAATACTGCTGCAAGAGGCAGCTAAATTTAGGCGAGTCAGTGGGCATAACCCCAGAAAAATTTTGATTTTTTTATGCATTGAGTTTGCATTTGAGGCAATTATTTTGACACAGAATACAATAGTTATTTGCAATTTTAATTTTATTTATTTACACACAATTTAGTAACAATAATCACTAAATATATAGTTTAATTACATGCTGGCAGTTTAAACTTGATTACTTAAATCGACCAAACAGTTATCATTTATGTTCTTATTTTCTAACACAATCATTTGAAACATAAGGCTCATTTAGAGAATCGGTTTGTTCTTTGTAAACATGTAAAATCATAAGATTGTTCAATCTTTGCTGGGACAGCATGTCTGAGATAACTTTTCACTCTAAGCAATACACTAAAATAATGCTTATATGTTGCATTAGTAGCTGGTTTAACTAACACTAATTTCAAACCTGATCCAGAAGATAATGACCGATAGATAATGATTTGAAAATACTCTTTAATATCAAAAATTGTGATAGAAAGTTCTGTTGACTCACGAGAAGGCCCATAGAGTTCTTTAAATCTACATTTGAAGTTAACATTGTAAAATTCACATACAAACTGTAACTTTTATTCAAACTCTTCGCATGCTTTGATCATTAGTTGCTCAAGCTTCGAATATATCTTGTAACCAGATTGCTCCAAATGATCCTTTATACAATTTACTATGGTATCTAAAGCTGGCGATAATACAACATGGGAAATTCATGAACTGGTAACTTGTCAATCCATTTTCATAGAGAATTGGTAACCTGCATCTGCGAGGAAATTGTAGCTCTCCAACAGAATAGAGCTAGCCACTGAATTAACTTTTGCCAAAATAGAGAGTATGATTGTTCAGTTCATAAGGTGCCAACAGTGTCGATGACAATTTTTCCAACTTGCTGTCCTTTGCTTGCAGAAATATTCTTCTTCTGTAGTGATTTATCCATATTATCGATATGATGTAATAACAGTTCACTGAGAATAGCACCAAAAAGAAAGCCAATAATTTCATTCATTATGAAACCCCTTTAATTCTATCTTTGGTTTCTGTGTCTTGCACTATTTCTGGAGCTTCGTTCCAAGTATCTTGTAAAATAGTGTAATTGTTGATAATGTTACACACAAAATCAGCACAAACTGTCCATCTAGTAGGACATAGTACTCGAATTCCTGGTGTGTGGTTTCCAATCTCCATATTGCTTGCTTCATACCTTGAAACACTGATTCACGCCAAGATCAGTATTTTATCAATTTTGTTATTTCATGAGTGATATCCAAAGCATCCTTCATTACTTTAACACCTTTTAATGCATCACTGGCTGCAAGATTGATCTAATGTCCACAACAGTGTGTGTAAACTCTTTTTGGTTCTTCTTGTTGAATTCTTGGAACTACACCAAATCGAACATCTTTCATTATACTGACTCCATCATAACGCTGTAACTTAGATATGAATATATATAGCTTAGACATGAATATATCTAGTCTTGTAAATGTATCTTTAGCAAATGCAGTCAGTGTTGCAGAATCAATAGCAGGTACATAATACGATCCAATAGATTCTTCATTAACGTCAAGACTCTGGGATACTCATCAAATAATAAAAAGTATCTGCTATTTGTTAGAAATGTTGGTCATTTCATCCATCATCAGTGTTAAGAAATGAATGTTTGTAGCTAAGCTGTTATGTTTCTAAGCACGTGAAAACCATATCTTCATTAGGTCATTTTCTATGTCATGTAAAGCGTACTTGGTCTTTCGCTTGAGCCACTCAAGCACAGGTGAATCATATTCACCCTTTAGTCGAAGAAGTTGGGCAAAATCACTATCTTTTTCGCTTCCATCACCTTGTAATACCAAGTCTTGTCTGGAAAGGAACCTGATACTAGAAACAATCTTGAAAACCTTCTGTGATTATGTTATTTTTCTCTGGCAAGCTCCTGTACAAGTAGTGATGGTTGGAATGATAACCATTACTTCCACAGCTTGATTATGATATATTCTTTGCTTGTGTTTCTGGAACAGTGCAGCTGCATTTTTCCAATTGCAAAATCCTTTTGATACCTATATAGAAAAATCATACTAAGGCTATAAAAGTAACAAATATTTTAACATATAGTTACACATACAATTTGAATGATGCTACTATGTACACACATGCCATAGAGTCAGTGACACATACAGCACACATTATCAACTATAATTGTTATGGCTACGATTATAGTACAGATGAATAATAATAGTGTCTATATTGTATAGATACGTATGTGTTACAGTAAAATCATGTAGAATAACATAATTAATGAAGTAACTATAAACTTACAAATGCTGGTTCAGCACAGGACGTCTTCATCTTCTGTTATTTAAAATCAGACATGCAAGTGTGACAAAACACAACATCATCAGCCTCTTTATAGTGTAAAAATGGCCATTGTTTAAACTATGTAGGCTGTAAAAAATGCTGTACAATAGTTTTCTTAACAATTGTGTGCTTGGGGAACAAATATGTAGCCAGTTGATGAGGAGATGATGGAAGATCCAGAAAAGAAGTTAAGCGAGAAAAACTAGCCATATTGTAAAAGACACGAGGTCTACAGCCGATTTAAGCGCAACTAGAAATAATTTATAATGTTTTCATCCCTCAGACAAATCATAATTTTTATTGCCTTCCATCTTGTTTGGTTACAGATCCATCAAATAGACAATTAGACCCCTCTTGCCACACCCACCTGTCACATCCTCTCTTTCAGGATTAGTCACTAGTTCTCTCTTATGTTTAATGCTATATTATTTATAACCAGTAGAAAGCCAAGGTTTTCATTTAACAAATGACGTATTATATTACGTTGTTTTCTGTACAGACAAATGTTAGTTTCTTTTTCAGTAGAAGCTTTGTTCCCACTGACTAGCTTGGACCAAATGACCAATTGACTAGCTTGGATGAATTTATAAAGGCTCTTGTCGGATACATAGAAAGCCAGAATAATTGTGATAGTTATGGGATATTGACTGCTTTCTGCATTTTATCATTCTATGTTATTTTGGGCATTACTTAATTAATCCGAAATTATTTAGTTCACTACTACCATTAGTTTAAAAAAATTGGGTTAAATGTCATGGACAGTAAAAATATAAGAAAGCCCAGGTAAGTACTTTATTTCTTGAATTGCATGTTTATTCTTTATTTATTATTATAAAAGTAACTAAAATGGAAAAAATAGAAAATTCTTTAGGTTAGTTAATTATAGGTGTATTTGAGCCACCAGTTCCCAAGAAACTTCACAAGACACAGTCACAGTATCTAAGGGCAGACCTATCAATGATCCCACTGATCAATATCACTGTCCACGTGACCTTAGAGCAAATCTCATTGCTAAAGAGGTACTGCTGAAGATGGCCACAAATTGAATGGATGTATGGACTCTGTACAACCACAAAGAGGATTATTGCATTGGAGGGATACTCCACTCTCATGCCTTGTAGAGGAATCATACTAGCTACACACATAAACTAGATCATAGGTATCATTTGTGTCACTAAAGACCAGCTGCTGGCCTATCATTCTTTGCATGGTCTGCCAGAGCTGAGATGAGGGGAGTTTCCACTGGATTAGTGAATATTTTAGATATATTTAATTGAGTAATGGTTGCACACAGTGTGTATATAGTTTTATATTTCTATGTGATACCAAAGAGTTATTGTATGTTTGCTATATTTCTGCATTTTATTTAAATGTCTGTCTTGAAATACGTTTTCATTATTTATTTCATGTTTAAATTTTTTTATATTTAATTTCTTAACATGGTAATATAATGCACTGCATTTTGTATCATACTGCAATTTATTTTGATATTGTGATTCAATCCTATATCGTTGTTAAAGGGTTTGAAATGTAACATGATGTCTGAAAATTTTAATCCACTATTTTGTATAGTAGTTAACATTTGTTTGTCTGTAGTTTTTCTTAAAAGGTTTATTGTGTATGTTTTTGTTTTTTCTTATTTTCAGATTAACATGATTCATTTTGCTATTTGCAATACATCCACATTGTTGACACTTAATTTTGCAATCCAGTTATGTTAAATTGTAGCTGTGATTTTATTATATAAAGATATCATGTAATAATGCATTAATTAACTTTTTATCTGTGAAAAAGGGGTTGGACTTGTATTATAAATTAATTGTTTCTATCACTGGAGTACTGATTTTCATGGTTAAAAGTGCTCTATTAGTGAATGTACACTTGCTTCATTTTTAAGGGTTTTTCTGTGTATATATGCTATTTCATTATCTAAATTGATAATTTAATTATACGTTTTCTTGACATTTTTAAATCCAGTTAAAGGCATTTTTGTTTATATATGTTTTATTTATTGTTAAAGGGTATTTTTATGGAGAAAGTTTTGATTATGTAATGGTTTTCTTTGTTAAAAGGTTGCAATATTTGTGTGTCACACCTTGCTTTTGCAGGAGCAAGAGAAAGTTAGCACACGTCTCGACCCGAACATGAATTTAAAGCTTATTGGTTTTCAGTACAAATTAATTGTGAGCTTTAGGACAAGCGTTAAGTAAGAGAGAGAAAAAAGGGAGGTAAATGAATATATATCATACATTTCTATCTTATTGTATTATTGTAGTATTTAATCTGAAGTTATTGTTTATTCTATATATCTGCAGCTTTCCCATAAGCATGGTTGAGAAAATCATTAAGTTGAGTTTGTTCTAGCTGTCTCTGTTCCCTTGTTATTCTCAAACAGATAATACCCATTTTGCCTACGAGAGAGATTTTTTGTGTGCAATATACTGCACAATAATTAAGGATGTTAATAACAATTTCCTTCTGAAATGATTCAAGTGATATTTCGAGGTTACAATCTCACTCACTGAAAATGAACAAATGCATGTGTAGTGCTAATTGTTCAGGGTAAATATATATATACATATATTTTGAAGTAAGGAGAACTGGATTTAATCAGTCTGGTACATGGATTCAGTCTGATTGGTTGATCTAGTATATGCAATAATATCAGGTAAATAAAAATAAGTTCATCAGTCTTAATAAAGATTGTTCATTTTGTGCTTCACTTTGAGTTCAGTCTTTTTATTTCATCCATTGTTATGACTCAGCTATCAGAGATACAGTTGTACTTTGCAATCGGAATCTTGACTTAATCTCCTGTTATTAAGTGGACATATCCTATTGTTCTAAAGTTTGTTCCATTTTTCCTGGACATACCACATAATCAACATTACATATTACTGTATCCACTTATAGCCTCTGACAGATCCACATAATGATCTACTTATGCTAACAACAACCTAAGCTATTTCTCCCACTGGCAATTTCTAACCAGCTGGCTACTCGTCACTCTACTGCCATCTATAAGCTGATAAACTAGACTCTCCCTCAACATCTTAAAAAATCACAGGCAGAATTCAGTCAAACTAAGGCTTTTCAGCGGAAATTTATCCAGCCAATATTAATATTCGTGCTGTCTACTACAATATTTATCAAACACATTAAAACCAAAAGTATAACATTCAATAGTAAAATACAAACATCAGTATCTAAATTATAATCAATTGACACATTATCATTTATCATAGTTTTATTTATCTCCCATTCTGATCAAAAGTATAACCACTTCATTGTACACATGAAAGAAATTTATAGGTCTCATACACCTGTGTCTAAATTCTTCTTAAGTTTCTCTCCCATGCACACAATCTAACTCATGTGATTTCTCGTATAAATATCCTTAAAATATACATATGACGTAGTTTATATATTCTACTGTTAAATATTACGCAAAAGCATTGTTTCAATCATTTTTAATAAGCTAGCCAAGCATATAATCTTAGCTGTATAAATCAGGAACTATATGTGGCCACCTTGGTCAATCATCAGAGATGTTTCTCTGCTCATTCACTGACACTTCCTTACCTGACTCCACTTGATCACCCAGTATACTGCTGTCTACTCCCTGGACAGTTCAAACTCAGGGCCAGGTACTGCACTGCCTATCCCTGAATTCAGCCATTCCAGGCAATTAGCTGAATGAAACATTTATGGAAATGGTACAGGTTTTCCCTAGCCTGAATGTCAATGAAGTAATTTGCTTCACCTCAGTGCCACACACCTGCAGCTACTAAAACAACATTTTCAGTAGTGTCTCGGCCAAATACATATGTTTGAGCCACCCACGACGTCATGACATTCATTATACAGAGTTTGAGTACATTACATTATAACCCTTTTTGTAGACTCACCACATCATTATGCTCAATTTTTGCACATCCAGTCATGCTGAATCTGATGACAATGCATCTTGACAATAACCCTACAGTGTAGAAGTAGTTTATATTGCAAAAGGCTCCATCAATAGGCTGTTATGTCCAAAGCCAAAGCACGTCCTGTATCTGCTACTTTCTATAATCTTTCTAGTGTAGGATGACAACACGTTTATCAAGCTCTCATTTCAATAGTCCAATTATACTGAAATCCTTTGGTGCTGTGTCCAGTTACTTAACCAGTATATTTTCATAAGGAATAGTATGAATACCCATTTCATTCTTTGGAGGTATATGATAGTTGAGCAGATATACAATGAAAGAAATTGTGTACACATGAGTTGTATTACTTTTCGAGAATGAGATCCTCTTTGGTTAAGTTGCATACTGTTGCCAAACGCATGTGAATAGCTTTTACCACTAACCTTGGTTTCTGTAAATTATCAGGAGTTACAAAATGCTGCACTTTGCCTGCCATGTGGTCTTCCCAATAGAAATTTATCTCCATATGAGTTTTATATGTATGTTTAATCATGGGTGACTTGTGCAGAATAATTACAGATTAAATCTGAAGTTAACTGAATGACTGGGTTTTAAGCTCAGAAAATAAACCAACTGGAGACGTGATGTAAAGTGAAACAAAATTCTTATTTATAAGCAAAGCACAAAAGACAGAGTGCATACTTACATAGACATTGGACTCTCACTTCCAACCACTGTAAATTGATCAACAGATTTCTTCTTGCAAAATGTCGTTTCTTTGCACATTTCACCAAGCAGAACTAATGTCAATCCAATGCTCCATACTGACAGGAAATGTCATATTTTTCCATAATGACTAGTATTACCCACGTGATTTAGTGTTCTCAGAAACATAGTGAAGGATGTAACCTCTACCTATCATCTACTCAGCTAGTGAAGACATTTTCTGTCTTTGACTTATTCTGTTATTTTGCACAATTTGAAAAGTGTCAACAATATCTCCATGGGCAAAGTAGGAACAAATTTAACTAGAAGAAAAACAACTCATTGATTTTCTGGACCACATATTTATGCGAAAATAAATCAAAACTAATTTATTTTAAACGTAGAGATGCATATCAACTTTCCACCATTTCTATGAATGATTACACAACTCTTAAACAAAGAACTACACTCAAATACAGCAAAAATTATATAACAAAAATTTAGAATAAATATTAATATATGATGAACAAATAGAAATAAAACCCTTGGAAATAAATTAACAAATAAAACACTTTTAGTAAATAAAGTAATAATTTAACCAAACAGAGAACCTTTTTTCAATGAACGTTATATCATACTACCCTTTACACAGAAGCGCATTTTAAAATAAATAACCCCACTAGCAATGCTCAGTACACAAAAAACATTTCAACATAGGACATGCTCAATAACCTATTAATGAGGAATGCACACACACCCCCATTCAAAATACTCTTTAACAATGAAATATATATATCTATATTAAGCAACTTTAAATAATATTACCTTCCTATTTTTGAAGGAGGTAGTTTATCAGACTATACATACCAAAAAGGACTAAATGAGCCTCAGTTTTTCATTTTCTCGTGTTATATTTGTATATTCGATTTGTTTATTTCTTATGTATATACTTCTGTTGTAATTACAAATATTGTTTGTTTGTTTTGTAAACCTAGATTACTGATGATGGAATTATGACGATTCCAAAACGTCTAATAAATGCTTCATGTTACTGTGTTCGTGTTTTGTTTAATCATTAAATGTGATGTAGAGATACAAGATTTCTACAATATTTCAGTATGTATTACTTATACACTAAGTTACAATTATATAGTCATACTAAACCAATATACTTTGTCTTACAAGTTTAAAATCATCTCTGCATTCAACACAAAGTAAACACATATTAACATAAACAAATAATGGTTGCCCTAAATAACTATGTCAACAATGTCACTTTAGTACACGTGATTGAAGTATAAAATATTATTCGTTGGTTTTTAAATTGTGTTTTGTTGTCCTATATAAAGTAAATAATATTCTTTCTATAATACGAAATACCAAACATTTATAATTTTTTGTATATCAGCAAATGTAAACAAAGCATTTGAATATGTACCATTAATTATATAGATCAAAATACATCATTTTTATATTCTGAACTGATTCAGATTACACTGTTGTTCAAACACGTTCACTAGAGATACAGGTCAACCTGTGATTAGTGATCCACGTGGCAAATGATCAGAATATATTTATGTTTCATGGAATAAACCGTAAGTAACAACAAACCATAGTACATTATTAGCCTCTTTTGATTGTGCAATATTTCTACATCGGATTGGTGTATGTGATTTATAATAAACGTTTTATCAGTTTATCCACTTCTGTTTGTAAAATAGTTTAATGAAAAAAGTACACATTTCAGTATCCAATCAAATGCTGCTTTTTTGACAAACGTTAGTGGTAAGTATTGTATATTTTCTATAGGTAGTACGATTTATATGTTAAAAAACTGTTTTACAAAAAGTGTTATATTTGTGAATAGGATTGTTCTACAAAAGGACGTGCGTTTAGAATATCGTTATTTATAAAATGGTAAGTGTTGCATACTTATGATTTATATGTTAAGTAAAATATTATCTTTGGGCAATCTTTAGCTAGAATAAGCGATTTACTATAGAGATGAATAACGAGAGGGTAAAATCAAAAGATTATAGCATTTAAGAATGAAAAGATGGATATATATAGATAAAGACAGATTGAAAAATACAAGTTCAAACAATCATATTGCCTGTAAAAAATTTATTTTGGAAATATTATATTGCAATTAATTAGTGTAATGCATGGGATAAATACCTGGACTTTTGAATATTTAGGTTAACATGAAAAACATTCCTTTTCAGGACTATCTATTTGTAAAATAGAATAGTGTTTGAATATATGTATATATATATACATCTGGAAAAAAGTTAAGCACCCCAAATATTTTTCAGGATTGCTTATTGAAAATAAGGTTTA
>NW_013666289.1:0-8876 GCF_000517525.1 Limulus polyphemus
CATTCGCCAAGGTACAGGATAGTTCTAGAAAATAGGTGGCGCCACACCAGTCACGTGACCTCGATGACGCAACACAATTTTTAAGCCTCATTGTGATAGTACAACACATTGGGGAAATTTTCATATACAAATTATTGATTATGCTGAGAACGTGTTTTGTTTATCTGTTTTATGTTAACTATAATTTTCACATTTGTTAGGGAAAATTACTTTTAACCCGTAGGCAAAGACGATACAATCTGTAAGGTATTGAGTTGCCATCTTAGTGTAAGAGACTGTAATGGTCTGTCACCATGGGTTACTTATTGTTGACGTTTTGAATTTTACATTGTAACAGTTTTGTAAAAGATAAGAAACCTGAACTAGAAATAAAATTAGTTGTCACAAGATAACTGGTGTAAAAAAATTAGAAAAATGGTTTTGAACAACCTGTTTTGAGATTATTTTTGCCAACTTCCGTGGATTATTATATGTCTGTGTATTTCAATAATCTAAAGGCTTATAAATTATATTTCTGCTACTCTGTAAAATGTGACCATGTAGTTTTCAGTTCAATGCCACTTAAAGGTTCATTTATTATTGTTACGCCTCCGTTCGTTAGTTAATTTTCCGTAAAAATTCTTTCCGAAGAAACTTTTGCGATACAAGTCCTTTCTTAAATAAAACTGGTTTATTCTCTCTGAATACAACTTTGAAATACACTTAATTTCCACAGTCGCGCTATAAGAAACGCTATAATTCACAACGAACGTCTCACGTGATCGACTCAACAATACGTCTCTCTCTGTCCGCAGTTCAATTACGCATTCATGCCGTCAATTCTTGGCGGCTTATATATACAATACTACCGCATATCTAGTAGCCTCTCGAGACTTCAGGAAGGGACGTGAACGTTCTAGAAGTTCATGACGTGTTACTAGCGTCACGTGACTTCCACTGTCGTAACATTATTATAAATCACCAGAGGAGAAAGACATATTGCATAGTTATTGTGTTTCAACTTCTACAATTCTAAAACTTTTAAATAGAAGCAAACGCCCACCTACACACATTTAATAATTTATTACAATTACAATTAATTTTTTTAGTCAAATCCCACTATTCGGTCAGATAAGAGTGACCCATCAGTTGACGATGGGTGCTATTTATTAGCTGCCTTTAGTCAAAATCGGGGACGGCTATGTGGGGACAGCCCTGGCGCAGCTTTGGAATAAAATTCTGAAACAAACAAACATAACTGATTAACGTAAAATTTAGATTTATCAATATTATTCATGTTTTTAATTCTGAATTGTAAAGTTTAAACTTCTATTTTAAATTTGGATTCAACAGGTATCAATTCCTTTTTTTTTATGCAGAGGCAAAGATTCCCAGAAAGAAGAATACGATTTGTTAATGGACACAGGGTACCATTATCCGTTACTACCTGTTAATGGTAACAAAACTGGCCAAACTTCTGTGAAAGAGGTATGTATCCACTAGTGTTCTCATTATCATAAACACGGTAGTACTTATAGTAGGAATGGGCCAGATTTGCAATATGTGCAATACAAATTAAAATCTCAAACACACTGCAAACAGCATCTAAACAAAACCTAGATAACCTAGAAAAGTTTTTTTCCCAGTGAAGAGAGCATTACTACAAGAATATAGACAAGGTTAGAAACAGTAATGCTGAATATGCGAAAGAAGCCTTAGACATTAATTCAGACAAAGAAAAGACTACCATTCTGGCTAGATGGAAGAAAAACAATAGCAAAGATACCAGCTACAGCTAGGAAATGTCGAAAGATAGCTACGAGAAGGATAGACCTAGAGCCCAGTCACTCTCGAGATTTAGTACCAAAAGTTTAAATAAAACAATTAGGAAGTAGGAATGCGAGCACCAAAAATTAAGGAAACGAGGTAGGAATAGGCGGGATAACATTACAACACTTAGTGGTTTTGGACACGGTGCAACCTCAAAGTGGATGTGGCCATTGTTCCGCCCATTCCTACTTTGTGTCTTACTTTAAACTTTGATCCAATTATAGATTTGAAATGCATTTTATCAGTAGCGCTAATATTTTCTAAATACTCAACAAATTTGAAAATTTCAGAAATCAGAAGTTTTAATACTATTATTTTGGCTTACCCCTTACCAGTCAGACAGCTATAATGCCTCCCATAAGCAAAGTATGATTATTGGAGCTTCCTGTCTCACATCCGATATCAAACACCCTTATGATGTCATGCATTTAATTAGGGTCACGTAATTTAATTACAGATATCTATCTGTACTTGGTTGCTGAAACAAAGTTTACAGTAGAGAGATATAGCTATATACGCCTTTCATTTAGTTTGAACAATTACCAAGTTACAAAAAACACATGAAGTAGGAATGGGTGGAACTATGACCACATTCACTTCGTGGTTGCACCGATTTGCACCATGTCAAAAACCACTAAATGTTGTAATGTTATCCCGCTCATTTCTACCTTGTTTCCTTGCTTTTTGATGCTCTCATTCCTACTTCCTAATTTTTTTATTGAATTTTTTTACACTTTTAATAAACTACACTGAAGTCATTCTAGTCTATATGATAAGCAAGGGGCAGAATTTCCTATGGTACCTACACTAATCTTTCTTCTCTTCTTTCTGACTAGTTTGGCTCGATTGATAAATCATTTCTAAACAATAGTCTTGTTTATGTTTTTATTTTCCCTCGCTTTTTCCAAATAAGGCAACAGATCTAAATAATAACAAAGGACAACCCACTCATTCTTTCTGTATTTACTTACACTTTTCCTATACTAAAAATTTATAGAGACCTCCTTGCTGCTTGAAAAAACATATTATTTTACACTGCTATGTTAGGGCTGCTGTAAACTATTTTTAAAGTCAGGATCATAATTGCTGAGCTAAATAATTTTGATATTCTATAAGCTACTTAAGAACAATCATGAATAATAGTTATCCTTTCATGTAGATCTCATCTTGCGTGTGTATATAAACATGTTCTTAAATATATATTTCTTTATTAAAATATATTCCTTATATTTGTATTTATTCTATTTCATATCAGGCGGCGCTCTATTTTTATCTTGAAGATGGAAGACATCACCAACTTATAGTAGAGGAGGGGTTGCGGGCAACTGACCTTTGCAATTTACTAACTCTAAAGTTTAGTGTTGCTCGCTCCCATGCATGGACAATCGTGGAACAGTTCAGGGACCTTGGAATTGGTAAATGTAACCAGATAATAATTTTCATTAAAGCTGTAATATAGCAGATGTTTATATGGAATCTTAATGAAATGATTGATAAAGTTCTACGACTTTCAAGTTGTAGTTTACTTTGTGTACAGAAAATTCAACATACTTAATTTAGTTATTCAAAATATTCCTAGAAAGTTTAAGTCGCACGCTTTTCTGCGATGTAAGATTTTAATCGGAAAAAGTGAACACAAAAGACCAGGCGGGATTCGAATATCTGACATGCAAGCAGAGTCACGAGGTCGAATCTTATTTGCCTTATTATCACTTCTTCAGAATAATTTCACTTAATTATCGCATTAAAGTACTTAAAAGTTCATTATTATGTTTGAACTCTGTAGTTTTAAAATATATCAATGAATCGTGGGGGTTTTGTTTGTTCACCTGAATAACACCTTATGCATGCAATGAGCTCAACGGCCGACTCTGAGACTCCTTTGGTTATGGCATAACCGCTCCTAATTTTGAACTATATACCAGATGAAAGGCAACCAGTCAACGGCATTCGCCAAATGAAGTGGGTATTCTTAACCGAAAATCTGATTTTACTGTTACTTTTATAACGCACTCACACCTGAAAGTGCAAAGTGGTTCAATAGCACCACATTTTAAACTCAAGAGTGCGAATCTCTAGTCCGATACTTCAGCCACTCGGTAAACCTTGGACCTATTTAGGAGTCATTTTTATGCTTTGAAATACGAGGCGGAAGATAATTAATTAACTTGACAAAGTAACGTTCAATATACAAAGCTGTCACAAAACAAGTTTGCTTATAAACGTATTGGTGGTAGGTGAACAACGTAAAGCTTTGCTAATTGATATAGTTATATAAAAGCACATAGGAACACATTTATGAAAAAGTAGCATAGGTGGCGCTGCAAGTTGATCTTGAAACAGTAAATTTTCTTTCATCCTAACAATACAGAAGTATCAATACAAGTCATATCAAATATTTAATATATGCAAGCGAGATAGAATACAATAAAGCACATTTTCAGTGACGTGTAGTACATAATGTTCTTTTTTTTTTTGCTCATGTGTTAAAGTTGGGTAGTTGTAATAAAACTACAAATGGATGGGTGAATGAATGAGATCTGATATCGCACTCACTGCAATTCCTAATAACGTCATGTGATAATCATATTCGGTTTCAAGGTCGCCTTGCAACGCATTCTATGTCGTTTTATTCACAAATATGACCCACATCTGGTGTTATTCACATTTATACCAACTGGCAAAGCTGTAAGTTCTATGGATTAACCTCCATTGGTCCATGTATACGTCTATACACCGAGAGTCTATTTTCACAGACTTCCGGGTTTATAGTTATTTCTTGCCGGCTCCGAATTTTGTATTATTCTTAAAACTCAAGTTTTTCTTCGTGTTGAACTAGCTGTGGATTCGGCTTCATTCAACAATGCATGTATTCTTCAAGCCTTAACGAACGTGTTTGTTGAATATGTACATAAATACAAAGCATTTACACTCCCATAGTATGAAAGTATGACATAAACCTGTGGATAATAGCAAAATATTCTAGAATAATTTATTCGGCATTTCTTTATCATAACTTAGAGGAGTCCAGAGTTTTCTTGTTGTGACAGAAAATGTACAACAGAATGTTGTGGTATGTTAGTTAATGGATCAACTGTATGCTTTGTGGGTTTTGCAACTTCATTTTAAAATAATTATGCATGTCCCCACTAGCAATGGGCCTTAGGTAGCTGCCTTGCCTTATGACCAGCTTTGATCATGTTCATTCTTTTCAGTTCATTTATTTTTTTAACCAAAAGTTTTAATCCTTCTCAGAGAGAATTTTGGAAGATCATGAAGAGGTCCTTCAGATGTATACAGCATCCTGCAATCTTAGCTCTCGAGACAAGAGGTTTATCTTAAGACAGGACATCCGCAAATATCAGTTTTTCCAGAACCCAGAGGTATATATATATATATATTTTTTTCAAAACCTATTTATTATATATTTACATGGGCCTTGTACAAGTGAAAGTTATTATTGTACAATGCCTGTTTCAGCAGCACATGTACTTATATAGACACGTGCTTAATTTTAGATTCCTGCAACTCCACGTATCTATTGTATATAACTGGAGTATTTATGGTTAGTTAAAAGTAAATTATTGAATATATCTATATACTTTGGCATGTAATGTTATTGACACCATATTATGACCATATTTTAGGCTATGCATTCCTGTTATTGAATAGATTTCTTAATTATTTAGTTGACTTTTTGCCAAAAGTAAATATACTAATATACCAATTTAAGGTTATCTATTCTAATTAGAATTTTTAAATTCATTTATTGCTTAAAAAAATAAGATGAAAAATCCAAGCAGCAAATCTTTGAAAATTCAGAAATAGCTTATGGATAAGGAAAACAAAACAACATTATTTTGTATAAGTTAGAGGCAGTCCAAAATTACAACAATTTATGAGGATGAAGCCATTACAGTGGCCCAGTGGTAAGCTTTAAGGCTAGTAACAATAAAATTTGGGGTTCGATCCTAGCAGTGGACACGGTACATATAGCTAACTGTGAAATATCATGCTTAGTAATTTTTGCTTAATCTACTTAAACAGAAGTTTGAAATTTTCTATAGCAGGGTATTGTATTTGATGTGGAATGTATTTTTATTACACTAAAATATCATTCATTACAAAATTTGTGCATGTTACTATTACAGAACTTTTATCCATTGGAACTAGTGGACTTTGAATCGCAGCAGGACTGCCTAGCAGAGTCCACAGCTCTTTCCAAGATAATCACTATTCAGGTAAAATTTTAAGAGAAAAGTTTTAAAGGGAAAATTTTGTAACTTTTGATAAATCAAGTATTGAATAAATGAATATTTCTTTTGGATACTATATCTTTAATAACTTTTATGGATGATAAAAGAGTAACAAAAAAGTCCTTTAACAGAGGCCTGCTTAGTTTGTGATTGTTATCAATAAAAATTACTTGTTTTATTGTCAATTCCTTCTTAACATTGAATTTTATATCTACTCTAATACTGTGCTAAAATAAATTGTGAACATCTCCAAAGATACAACTTAACAGTTAGTTATAAATGTTTTAAATAATTTTTGAACATGTATCTAAATAAAGTATTTTCATTAGCTTTTAATGTATTTCCTTTTTAACACAAGACAAGTTTTTAGTGTTTCAATTGTTTTGATATTGTAGTTCTTTTTTTTCCTGGAGCTAGGGTTCTACTTTATTTCTAATGCTCCAAATTACAATATCTTCTCTTTTAAGTTCAAAATATTCAATTAAATATATTTAAAAAAAGTTCAATGGGGAACTGAGCAGTTTGCTTTCTCAGCAACAGGTTGGGAATGGTTGCAATAAATATTTTTCCAAAAAACTTTTGTATCTTGAGAATATTTTTCAGATGTGTGGATGTTCTCATGTAGAAATATATATCTGCAATTGCCTTAAGCATATAATATACTTATCCCAGGATTAAAGCATTTTCTTGAAAGTTATGAGACCTGCTCAGTCCAGTTTTACATATATATATACTAAAATTATAGTGTTAGGCAAGTTTTTTTCAATTTGTTGAAGGTTTCAGTTTCTTGATTTATGCAAAGTTGAGTAATATTTGAAGTATTTTGTTTAATGTGTTACACTTATAATAATTTAAAATATTGTATATGTTATTTTATCCATGCATTTGGGTGTTTGTGTTTGTTATTTTGTATTTAATGTTTTGTGTAATAAGTTTTACTTGTATTTGACATATTTTGTATGGCAGACTATACTTTTATTTGGAGTGTTATGTTTTTACTGGGTCCTTTAGTTTTTAAAGTGTTGTGTTTCTTAGGTTTATTTTATACTGTGTTTGGTACATTTTGTATCTTTTTGAGCAGACTGTATATTTGAAATTTTTGTTGATAGTCTACTCTTGTGCTTGACATTGTGTTCTTATATTTAGACTGATAAGATATGATAGGCTATCACTTATTATTTCTTGAAAAGATAACACACTAGTGTAAATATTTAAAATGAGTTTTCCTTATAAAGAGTGACATTATTTTGTGAAGTAAGAATTAATTTTGCTTGGAGATGGCTTGAATGGGTAATAAGGAAAAACTTTAATATAAGTTTAACATAACAGCAACCTGATGATGATAAAACCTTGTCAAAACCTTGTACATTTGCTGTTATGTTAAACTTATATTAAAGTTTTTTTTCGTTACCCATTCAAGCCATCTCTAAGCATTATTAGTCTCAAAGTGGGTTCCTTGTCATCAAATAAGAATTAATTTGTTAAAGTTTTGAATTTAAAATGTGATTTAGCTATTTTGTTTTGAGTGTACATGTGAATAACAGAGAAAAATACTATAAATAAATAAGAAAAATGGTTTAACAGCAAATTAGTACTTGTTTTCAAAAATACAAAAAACAACAACACCGTATTCATGTTTTCTGAATTAAAATACAGTTTTTATTTCTTAGAATATGCTTCATTCAGGGAACACTATGCCAGTTGTGCAGAACTTTCTTTGGTTCAAAGATTCCACCAAAAGTTCTTGGAGAAAGTATTTCTTTAGAATTGAAGAAAGCATTTTGAGTTTTTCCTTCTTTCCTGAGAAGAAGGTGAGTGAATTAGTTAAAATTCAAATGTCGTGTTTTGGAATACTTTCATTAACCACCCCCTTAAAAACGTACATCAAGTATAATAGTTAAATGAACTGCCTAAACATCACGTTAGTGTAGCCTGTATAATGTGTAAAGTTTAGTACACTCTAATCACTTATAATGATGGTGCATGATAAGACACACATTTGGCATGTAATACTGTTTCAATACAAGAAGAGAAACAATGACTCTGTAGCCACAATAAATATCAAAGAAGTTTATGGAAATATTTTGAATGTTCATAAGTGTCAACAATGGTTCAGCAAATTTCGTTCAGGTGACTTTAACCTTAAAAACTGTGATGATAGGGGGCTGACATGTTGGAATTGATATTGATATTGATGCTCGGAAGACACTTGTTGAGTTCAACCCAAGGCAACACACTCATGAAATGGCCCTGAAATTGCATGTTTCTCATGAAACAATATGGTAAACATCTAAGGAATATGGGAAAACTCCCTAAAGTGTTTGGGTGCCTCATGAACTCTCCAATGATCATTGTGACCAATGTGTGAACGTTGCTTCATCTCTTCTGGTGCATAATGTGCATGAACCATTTTAGGATAGAATTGTCACCGGTGGGGAAAAATGGATTCTCTATGCAAATATTAAATGCCAAAAACAATGGCTCAGTCCTAGACAAAATAAACCACTTATGACCCGAAAACCTGGACTCCATCCTCAGAAAGTGATGCCTTGCATTTAGTGGGACATCAAAGGAATAATTCATTTCAAACTCCTCAATCCACAGCGAACTGTCAGTGAAGAGATCTATAATGAGCAACTGGAACATTTAAATCAAGCCCTTCACTCATCAATCTGAAAGGTGTTTTTCTTCACGACAATGCACATCTACATGTGGCACGTTTGATGCAACACAAGATTATGGAGTTGGATTGGGAAGTTCTCCCTCACCCACCATATTCTCCAGATATGGCACCATGAGATTACCATCTTG
>NW_013666289.1:9573-23243 GCF_000517525.1 Limulus polyphemus
TATACTTTTCTGTTGAAATAAAGTTGGATTAGACATGAAAATGGAATAAAGTAATATGACAGTAAATATCCAATATTTTTAGATTTTTAATAACATATTTCTTTTTGATTTAAATCTGAACTTTAATTATGTATCGTATAAATAAATTGCTTTTATTTTATTCATCTAATCTTTTTATGAAATTTGTTGTATACAAGACAGTGTATTTTTAAAATTTATTAGTATCAAGGTTTATTTTGTTTTTACTGAAAGTGAAATGCAATCTGAAAAAAAATAATGTTGTCTTTACATTTTTTACATAAATTGAAACATGACTGCCTCTTGCTCATTTGAAATGTTCTACTATATTGTAGGAACAGAAGATGCATACACTCTTAGATGTACAATGCTGTGATATTTTTATGCCAATTGATGGAAAGTGTACTGGAGCTCCAACTAATTTCACTTTTTGTGTCAAGGTTAGTGTTTTCTGATATCTAGTACCCATCAGTTACTCTTATTTTGATCTTTAAGTAATTTCATAAAATATACAGTGTATGTATGCATACACATATTAGAAACATTAAAGCTTGAAACTTTATTCTAAAATTTTTCAAAAAAGGAGGGGAATATACCTACTGTTATCAACAGTTTCCTGAACTACAATTTTCATATGTAATATAAACAAAACCTGAACCCAAGCATTATGGTTGAGTGTTTAATACCAGCATAACTGTTGTCAAAATAGTGGTTTGTTTCTGCAGTTGCCATGTTAAGAGATTGTTGTTTTGTTTTTGTTGACAACAAAACGTTTTAATATACAACACTTGTCACAAACTTGAGTTCAAGGTCTCAACTTTTCATGAAAGTTTGGAAAATTAAGAAATGTGTTGTCTTCATTTACTTGTTTTATTTGTACTCAATATTACAATATTAGGCATCAGAAGCTAATTTTTGAACACAAAATAACCAATGTTTAGTTTGTCCTGCATTAGTGTTAACTATATGAAAACATTAATCATACTTGGATGTTATCAGTTGTTTGAGATTTTCAACTGGTATTATATTCTATTTTTGTGTACAGACATTACCACAGATTAATTGACTTCTATTTTGCAACATTTAATTTCAATTGGTGCCATAAATGTTCAGTTGGTTTAGCACTGGGACTTTGGGCTGGCTATTTACTGAAAGAATAACAGTTTTTATTGGAATTACAAAGCCATATTTGAATAGGTATTTCCTAGAAGTGATTCCTCTTGATTATATAAAAATTAGTATTTTTATTTTCATATTGATCTCAGAATTATGAGTAGTTCTGTATTTTATTAATTTGTGATATCTAGAAAAAAACACTTGTACTTCTCATTGTTTTAGCTGAGATCAAATCTTGAAGGATCATTTGCTGATCTGAAGTGGTTTTGTTCTGCTACTGAAAAAGAGAGAAAATGCTGGATTGTGGCCTTACGATTAGCAAAAGTAAGTACTGTATTTAGTAAATTATCTTTCCAAACTAAACATTTATGTATTATATGTATGCTGCTCTTACTAATCTTTTTGTCCAACTAGTTAGTTACCAGATTCAACAAAGGTAAAGTGCTTACCCAGATTAAGTTTATAGTTTTTATCCTAAGCATATGACATAGATCTGTAGTACTTTTAGGGGCAATGAACAAAGTGATTTCTTAGAAAACAAAGTTTGTCGAAAAACTGTGTAAAAACTCAGATTTGCAGAAAAGAAGATTTATTCAATTTTAACAATCCAAAAAAATTAAACCAGTATGGCAAAACAAAATCTTACAAAACTTGCCCTAACTGTGGTTTGAAACCAGAACCTTCTGCTCACACTAGTGCTCTGATGCTAATGTCTTAACAATGGAGCTACCAGAACCTTCATTTTAAGCTAATTCTTATCAAGACACACAGTAGTATGTCGTGTGGCCAAAACAACCTGCAGGACACACTGTGTGTAATTAACAGCAGTGATAGTTTAGCAATTTTCCACTTTATGTAGCTCAGAATATGGTAATCCAAATTATCACATATTTTCAATGGATGTGCTCTACTTAATCAGTATTTCAAATACCAAATTTCAAGGTAATCCATTAAGAAATACACGAGAATTAAAATCTCCAATTTGATTGAATTTTTTCCTTTTTTTCTTCTTTTTCACCCACTGAAAGTATGGAAGCATTATTTGATAGGAGAACATAATTAACTTTTATGAATTTTTTTCAAATTTGGTTCACTGATAGACTATCACAACCAACAATTAGTTGTCAAATTTGGTCTAAATATAACTGCTCAAATTTGACTCAAATTTTTGCACACACTTACACAAAATGTCCCATGATACATTGGTCTAAAATTTTTACTACAGCTTCATCTAAGAGTAAAAGTGGACTGTTTTTAGTTTTTTGGCATTCAAATTAAAGACAACTGATTTAGATTAGCAAAACTATACGGTAAAAGGACATAGAGATACGTAAATACTGGTTAGGCCAAGCAAACTAAGTTAGCAGTTTCTAGCTCAAGTTTTCAAAAGAATCATATAGGTGGATGGTTATTATTTATTGCCAAATATTTAGCATAAATTTGCCGATTTCCTAATTAAAGAGTGTTTAGTGTCACATGATATTAGCTTAAGCAATTAGCACAAGTAATGATGCTTCATATGTGTACCGGGTGCATGCAGGTGATGACAAGAAACTGTTGATCTAGATTCCATTGTTTTACAATAAAGGAAGTTATTAACACTGATTTAGAGAGAAAAATTACCACCATATATTTTAAAGAATCTGGTTGCTTCTGTAAAGTATAGGTCTGTTCTGAATAATAGGGTTCCAATCCCGAAGCTAATGTTGATTACAATCGAGTGTCACTTTCTTACTTGCTGTGGTTTGTGGATATGTTTTGACAAAAAGTCATGATATCTAATCAAAAACCCCTTAGGTGTGAAAAAAAAGGTGTGGCCATAAAAAGGATTGAACGTACGACTTAAAGGAATGAAATCAAAATTGGCAGCCAAACTGGTAGCTACACTTATAGCATCGATAAGAATTTTACATCAAATATTTATTCATTAGTTAGTCAGACTGCATATTCTGTTCATGGGACATGATGGTGGTTAAAACAAAAAATGCAGCCTAGTTAACTAATGAATGAATTTTTTTTTACACCTAAGATGTTTTTGATTACATAAAGTAATGCCTTATCAACTGATTTACCAGAACCTTCATCTTATGCTAATTCTTATAAAATAATGTACTAGCAACTGATCTACCAGGATCTCAATCTCATGAAGTAACCTTACCAACTGAGCTTTCAGAACCTTCAGCTTAATCTGTTGTTTTGAGACTAATGCTTTACCAACTGACTTGCCAGAATATTCAGCTCACACTAGTGCTTTTGAAGTAATGCCTTATACCATCTAAACTACAAAAGCCTTCAGTTTAATCTAATGTTCTGAGGCTAATGCTTTACTAACTGAGTTACCAGAACCTTCAGCTCACTCTGGTTCTTTTGGACTAATGCTTTATCAACTGAGCTACTAGAAACATCATGTCACACTAATGCTTTACCAATTAAGCTCAGTGCTATAGCCACGGGGGCACGAAAGGGTGCAATCCACCCTCTAAAAATCTGCCTTAAAAAAAATAATGCCTCTTTTTACTTTTTTGAACTTAAATAATTTTTTAGAACTTGAATAATTCCAATTCCAGCTAAACTGTCAAAGCCTTCAGCTCACTCTTGTGTTTTGAGACTAATGCTTTACCAACTGAACTACCAGAACCTTCATATAATATTAGTGTTCTAGGATTAGTGCTTTACCACTGGAATTAAATCCCAAGTAGATCTCTCCCATCTACCATTAGACCAGGCAGCCATATCCTAAAGTATTAAGCTATTGATTATCCTCTCTTATGAAATTTTAATAATTATATTTAACACTGACAGTGTAGGTATGACTATAACCTTTATTTTGTACCTTCAATACATTAATTATAATAATTTCTTCTAAGTATCAGTGTTTTACTGAGATTTTATATTTAATATGATAAATTTCTTTTAACATTTACCTTGTACATCAGTAATCCTAGAAATGATTATTATTGTGAAACTTTTACTAGTTTGGGAAAAAGCTACGAGAAAATTATAGAGAAGCCAAATCAAGAAGCAACAGTGTTGACAATTCATCTTTATGCTTAAACAAAGGAGAACACCATGATACGACTTTAGTAAGTGTGAGACTTTTGGTTTGTGTCATATATGTGTTTCAGAAGTTTAAATTATAATAAAAACTAACATAAATTCAGTTGATGGTTATAAAAGTAAACTTAGAATTAAAATTTAAAATATAGAATGCATTAGCTTCTTTATTGGTGTATATTTCATATTCATTTTGGAATTTGTATTTCTCTATAGTGTATGCTCTGATTAAATGAGATTTCCTTTATTCATAACATAGCAGTTGCTTTAACAAGTCTTACTGTATGATTTTAAAACATGACAGAATGCTAGGGAAATCAGTATATTTTTTATATTCTCACATGCTAAAACACTGTCAATCTGGACATTTAATTAGATTTGTGAAAATTTTACAACTTCTTGGACTTTCATGATAATGATTATCAGCTCTTATACAGAGTCAGTTATATTGTAGCTATAAGTAACCTTATCATTTTTTCTATTCTTTAAGTATAACAAGTAAAAGAACAATTTAGTAATATGTCTAATGGCTTTTAAAGGGTTTCTAATGAAAGTGTGAAAGAAAGACTTAAAATCCTCTAAAGAAATGTATATTGAAAGAACTAATAGTTCATAATAAACATTTAATAACATCTGCTAGTAATCTCTAAAACTTTCATAAGCATTAGTATTTTTTGTCTAAATTTTAGGAAATTATTTTGTTTCTCAGGATTCTCTTTCATGTAATAAAGTTCAAGTAGCAATGGATTTCACAGGGAAGTCTGGCAGGATGGTACAAAATCCAGTAGAAGTCAAAGCAATAGCTGCAATAGAAGCACAGAACAGAAAGGTAAGGAACATGTAAGGTCTGATAAATTATAATGTGCAAGTTAACTGTGCTAACATGTGTAAATTTAAAAAGAGATTCTGTACTCTAGTTTGTTTATTTATACTGTATAACAATTTTTTTTTCTGTAACTTGTCCTTTACAGTTTTCATACTGACTATTTCAGCATAGATAAGTGTTCATATTACACTGTATACTCAGTCGACTATAAAATGTGATATTTGTTCTTAAGAGTTTACTGGTTATCAAGCGTCATTGTTGGTATCTAATTGCATTGTTGGATTATACCTGGATTTAATGGTTTAAGTGAAAACTTACTATCTTGTGTTGGCAATATCACGACTAATGTTTGGTTTATTATCACCTGTAACTAGTTTCATTGCTTTGGAATTGAGCATGTACAATCAGTATGGTAGCCATTACTCCAGCCAAGTGGTGGATGGTGGTGTTTTTGATGGATACACTTACAACCTGAAATCCATGTATTTCATGTTCCAAAACCTCTTGTCTCTGCAGAGCCCATTTCTCACTTATTTATTATGTAATATATAACAAACAACACTCTCCTGTTGGCATGGCAGTGGGTCATGTAATTCTGATTTGCTTTGTTGAACACATTGTTTCCTTATTTATTATGTAATATATAACAAACAACACTCTCCTGTTGGCATGGCAGTGGGTCATGTAATTCTGATTTGCTTTGTTGAACACATTGTTTCCTTATTTAGAATTATTAGATCATGATCGGAACTTTCGTAGCAAATAAACAATATGCCTTTTTTTACACTCACTAAAACATAATTAAGGATAAAAAAACTTTGGTTCAAGTATTTATATAGGAACATGGATGTGGAAATTTTGCATGAGGTGGTGCCTCACCTGATCATATGAGTCACTACTACTCCTGCCTAAACTTAGGCTAAGTTGTTTCTTCTCCTATCATAGTAGTTGTAATGAGAAAAAAAAAACTCTTAACTCAGTAACTACTCATGTGATGGAAAAGAAACCTTTGACAAAACTATGGCAGTCAATAAAATTTATAACTGTAAGTTTTCATGATGAAAAAATGTGAGCTGCAATTGGCTGAGCATGCTTTTTCTTTTATCATAAATATTAAAAAGGCTGACAAATTTGACATCTCCTCATTTTATCATATAAATTAAGAATCTGATTGAGATATTAGTATCACATCATATAATATCTTAAGCTGTGGATCCTAAAAAATATTTTCTGGAGCTGTAAAAGTTGCATTTTATAGTTGATATTAATGCCACAAACTTTTGACAAAAATGAATGTGATTTGACTTCTATAAAAAGGTATGATAGTTTTCAGTGCTTCTGGTCCTCAAAACAGGAAAAAATCTATCTGAATCTGTATTTTTATGTCTATGATATGAAACTAGAAGAATAATCTCAAATGGCAAACAAGAAAAATTGAAATCATATGTAAATTATCAAAACATTTGGTGACTTAAAGTAAGTAGTTTCCAAAGCAGTAGAAAGTAATTGTGATTTTAAATAAATTATGCAAGACATAAGTTAAATGAACATAAAATGTATACACTATTAAGTTGAAGTCTTCCATTATATACACACTGTTAAGTTGAAGTTGTTCATTATAAACTGTAGTTGGCATTTCAAATCTAAACTTCCAGATTGTAAAAAATAACTAACTTTCATAAAAGCGAAAGGCACATTAAAAATATATTATTTTAAACTGTTTTTAGCTAATGTTAAGTGGTAAACTGAGCACTGTTGTTATATTTGTGCACAAAGTATGAATATGAAATAAGAGAATTTGTTGTTAAAGTGTTAAACATAGAAAATGGTATTTGTATTAAATACTCTCAAAAATTACCACAGCAATAATATTGTTTTATTGTAGTTCTGTCAGTATTACAAATGAAAAAAAGCCATCATTACATTATATAGGTAGCCTCTGTTGCTGTGACAATTTTATAAATGGGATCACTGAGATATGGATTTTCATTATTACATTAATTTTACAGCTCAGAAGAAAAGTGTAGATGCTCATAATATTTTAGAGGTTATAAAGACTCATTATAATTTTAACTTAAATGAATCATTCTTTGATATTTATATGTATTTCATTTTAGAAAAAAGTCTCAACTTTTCGAGCTCTACACTCGCCAGTTCAACCAACCTTTGAGTTTGGGGTCCACACGCTTCAGCCATGGTTTTATGGTGGCATGACGAGAGAGGAAGCAACTCAGCTGTTAACAAAATATGTAACAGTAGATGGGTAAGACCTCATAGTATTACTGTTAATATTTTATGGTGCATAACATAAGTTACCTCTTTATTTACAAAATATGGAACAGTGAATGGATAAATCCCTACAATATTCAATTCTTTCGTTTTTTAACTTAGTATTGGTCACAATAATACTAGATTCTTTGAAATTGAAAAATTTTTTATCTGAAAAAAATTAATTTCAAAAACTAGATATATTATTTTCAACCCAAATGGCACTTTATGCAACACTTGAGCTAAATGGCTCAGTTTGAGATCTCAACATTCAGGTATAGGCATCTCTAATTTTGAACTGCGAACCAGGCAGAGGGTAACCACTGAGCAGCTTCTGTCATATACATGGCAATTCTTAATCAAATATTGGGAAGGAATGTCACTTTTTTTTTACTCACAATGAAAGTGCAGCATATTCAGTGGAATATTACAGTCTAGAACTTTAAGGGCTTCTGATTTACAGCTCAGCACATTGACCACTAGGCCAGTAGTGTTTAAAATGTGGGGAGCACACCCCATTTTTTTTTTTGGAGTGGGGCATGAAAAGCATTAATAAAATGTTTTGTTTTTGCTTGTTTTCTTAAGTTAAGTTTATTGTTTTCATTATTGGCTATATATTTGTGTGTGTGTGTATATATCACAGTTTAAATGAGTTGAACGTTTTTTTTTGGAAGGGGAAGGCAAGGTGTATTATAGAAAAGAAAAGGGGGGCATGACTTAAAATGATTGAGAAACATTGCACTAGACCATGCTAAATAAAACTAACAAGTATGTTTTCAAGTCTTTTTTTAACATGTTTACAGTCATTCATTAAATGCAGATTTGAAAATGTTATTGATATATTAATAAAACATCAAATACCTTCCCAGTTATATATGAACTTGTAACTAATTCTTTCCAGTGTGCTTGGTATTTTCTCTGCCAGGCTAGACAATCATAATAATGAGGAGTTAATACAAAGCAGAGAATTATCATCATAGTACAAACACTTACACAACTACCTGATGTTTGATTTATTTCTTCTAAAACTATACTAATAAAAGAAAATGAAGTTAGCCATGATGTTACAAAAGTGTGATATCTGACTGTTGGAATGAAAATTTTGTGGCTCTTAATGATTTTCTCCAGTAGTGAAAGAAAGCCAGCAAATGTTTCCACAGTTTCATGTTAATCGTTATTGCCTAAATAAAATTCTTGTACCTGGTTTAAAATGATACATGGAATGTAATTGAGGTTTTTTTTAAACAAATTGAAAAAAGTTCATATTAAAACACTTACCATAAGATGCAGAGAAAATGATTTATTAATTGTCATATATTTTTACTAGTATTGTGAAGTATAGATATCAAAATTTAATTCATAAATTGTGAAAATAGTATTTTAAAGCTGAGATTGCAGTTGCCTCAAACACCTCACTCAACAGGTGCAGACTGAAATAACATAGTAATTATACTCAAACTTCTTCTAACACTCATTAACTGACCAATATTTTCTGACAAATTTATGTGAATAATTAGTGATAGAATACTAAAAGCTGAAATAACTTCTTGTTATCCATTCACATTTTTCTTCATCTTTCTATTGACAGGGTATTCCTGGTGAGAGAAAGCCACCGAAATCCAGATAGCTTTGTCTTGTCCTACGTCTACAATCAGAAAATACTACATACCCAAATCTATCCAGTAAGTTCAATTCACAAAAACATCGGCATCTGGCTTTATACTGTTTTTTTTTCTCAAGAAATGGGATATGCAGAAGTTAAGAAGACTAAAGACTAGTAGTTATACTCTGTTCTATTATAGAAAGACCATTATAAATGTTTCTGTTCAGGTAACAGTGTGATAACTGGGGGCTTTGTCTTCTTATAGTAAGATACCGTAATAACTGTTGGCGATTATTTTCTAATGTGTTAAGCTTGTAATAACTGGTTACTTTATCTTCTTATGGTAAGATGCTGTAACAAATGTTGGGTTTTTATCTTCTCGTAAGTTAAGTTTGTGATAACTGATGACTTTATCATCTTTCGGTAATATATTGTGATAATTGTTGAAGTTTATTTTCTAGTGAGCTAAAGCTGTGATAACTGGTAGCTTTTGTCTTTTACCCAGATGGCAAGTAGATGTTGGGCCAAAATGTACTATTACCTTGTGATAACATGTTTTTCTTAATCTTCCCAACTATAGTCAACATTGATGCCCACAGTGTTTCAATTTTTAACATTAATTACCCAGATAGCAAACCAGGGTTTGTTCAATACTGATTCAAAGCAAGCATCCATGGTTTAACTGTTGAACCAACATATGATCTTTTTTTTATGGGTCTTGCATGATTTGCTAAATATTTATGGAATGCTGCCATTTTTTTTTTCTTGTTGAATTTCACACAAAGGTACTTGATAGCTACTCCAAAATCGAGGGCTCTATTATAAGGCAAACCTGTGCTCACTGTGAAAATAAAATGTCACTACTCCTAAATCGAGGGTTCTACTACAGAGCAAACCTGTGCTTACTATGAAAATAAAATGTCAAGTCATGATCTTAAATTTCTACTTTATCTGCTACTATAGATGACTTGTGAACTCCTGTCCATTTGTTGTTCTAGCATAATGAAACATAAAAAAAGACATTTTTTCATAAAACTCTTTACATCCATAGATCTACACCCCTTTACTTTACCTTTGCTTATTTAATATTGATTAATAAGCTGATATTTTAATTAGGTATTTTTTAATTTTTTTGACTGAGATTATAGAGCATTGGGCAACAGTTTAAAAACAGTCAATGCTTATGTTGGGCCAACAATGAACCAACACATTGGCTTAACTAAGGACTAATGTGCAAATTGCTTTTGAGCCACTATTGTCTGTTAGTCTTGAGCCAGTGTAACTGACAATGTTGAGCTAACATTGTATTAACCTTAATGAGCTTTCTGAGTTGTTAGTTACTCAATAGTGATCCAGATTATTAATGTCAACGATGTGCTAACAATCCAATCATGTTGGATTATGAACCATCATTGACCAAACCTTGGTTTGCTCTCTGGTTAGAGAATTAAAGCTGTGATAACTGATTATTTTTTAATTTGTTGTAGTAAGATACTGTATCTGTTGAATTTTGTCTTCTGGTGAGTCAAATGTGTGATAGTTGATGTCTTTTGTCTTAAACATTGTAATATTTCTTGACTTTTGTATTCTAGAGTTAAAACTGTTATAGCTGTTGGGTTTTGTTTTCTAGTAAGTTAGTTATGATAACTGGTTGATTTTGTCTTTGTCTATGATCTTGCACCAGTAATACATCATATTAAGTTTCTGTGCTGAAATTGGTTACATTTGTCTTCACCTATGCAGTCTCGAGTTGTTAGTAAAACATTGTACTAAATTTCTATAACAAAATTATACTTTTCAAAAAGTAATATTGGACTCAGAAACATTAACTAATCGCTGTATCCACCTAGTTTGTGTGCATGTGTTTTAGTAATGAATAAAAATATCTGTGAATAGTCCTGTTTTTGTTTGACAGTATAATATACCAGTGCTAAATGGTAACTTTGGTGGTCTAATGCAAGAACATAACCTAACAGTATTATCTTCAAATGTTTACACTACATTACAGCTAGTATTGAGACAGCACACCTTTAGAAGATGTGGTACTATTTCAGTAAGAAAAGACCCACTTTTAGTACTAATCTCTGCCTGAACTTGGTTACTATCACTTGCTACCAACTGTTACTTAGTAGAACAGTGAAATTTTAAGATCTTTCCATTTTGTCTGTTCTTCAGCTACTGGCCTTTGGGCCTCAGTGATTATCCCATTACTAACTGAAGGTATGCTGTCCTAATGCATTTGATAATAGCATTTGTCAGATGTGGTAATAAATAAACTAGTTTTTTCAAGAAATATTAAAATACTTCAGAGGTTTTTGGCAACCAGACTTATGTAGATTAATTAATAACACACACACACACTATATATATGTATATATACATACACGAACTTGATAAAATATTTATATATATATAAGTAGTTTGTAACAGGTTATTTCATTAATATGGTAAACTTTATTCAGGTTTTGCAAGGGTGAACATTGTCTAAAAAACCTTTTTAATATAATTTTATAATATATGTAGTTCCTTGATATGAATATAAATATTTTTTTGCTAGATGGAAGAGAAAAACCAGTTGTGTTTTACTCTTGATGGTGGAAAAACCAAGTTTTATGATCTACTACAGTTGGTTGAGTTCTACCAGCTCAACTTAGGTTACTTGCCGACAAAACTTACGCATTTCTTTGTTCATCAGCCAAGAAGAAGAGAATCTCCACCTTGAAATTTATAAGTGTGGCTTTTCTGTGCATGTGTGATAGTTTGTTAAAGTGAGGGAAATTGAAAACACTGTGATTAAAAGAATCATATCTTCATATTACACATCGTCCATTAATTCAGCAAGTTTTGGCTTCCTTAATAAAGGTGTATTTGTTGTAAAGCATTTGGTTGGGTGTAGATTATGCCATCTGTGGATCATTTGTGCATACATACTCGCATCCTCAGCATAGGAAGCTATATTTAAAGTCAATAATTTATAGTATGAATTATTTATTGATTTCTTTTTCCAAGAAGACAGTTTTAGTTGTTTTTCTTTTTAAGATCCAACAAATAATATTGTAAACGAGGGTCAAACATATTTATGAAACACCAGATCTCCTTTATTGCTACTCCACTATTAGTAACTCATTTTATCAGCTGACGAGTATTTTTCCTTAGAACAATGAATTGTGAATACAGTAAAATAATCATCACAAGAAGTAAATACTAAGTTATTAGACAAGTATCTCTTTGAAGATAGTGCTAACTTTGATTTTTCAAGATCTGAAATTGTTAGTTTTATTATATTTAAAAAATATGCTGTTATATTAAAACTATATTGAATCTATATGCTGTCGTCTTTTTAAGATTTTCCTGTTAAGTATTCTTTAACAAAGCTCTTTTTTGTTTAAATATTGTTTGACAAATAGTATGTTAAAATGCTTTTTCCACTTGTACTGTCTCCCAGTGGCACAGCGGTATGTCTGCGGACTTACAACGCTAGAAACCGGGTTTCGATACCCGTGGTGGGCAGAGCACAGATAGCCCTTGTGTAGCTTTGTGCATACTTAAAAACAAACAAACAAACCACTTGTACTTTCTGCTCACCAAAACATTGTGCTCCACTTCATGTAAGACATTGTTGTATTCAAAGGGAATACATTTGACATTACAGTAATTTTTATTATATGTTATACAAGTTTTAAAAAATGCATACATTTCATGAAAATATTAGGACAGCTGCTAATTGAATTGTTTTCTGTTTAAAATGGATTTGAAATATAGTGAGAATGCCACACGAGTGATCTTTAACCATGTATGCAAGTGAATGGTGATGTCACTACTATAAAAATGAAGGTGATATATGTTGTATCATATACCAATTTTAACATTAAAATTAGCTATATATATATATATATATAAAATTTAAGTTGCAGAACCAGTACATTTATTTATTGAATGATTATATTTAAATCAGGCTGAAAACCATTACTATAGAAACTTACATCTTCTTAAGGAATAATTGCTAATTAAATGTTGTGTTTATATAAAAGAAGATTGAGCATATGTTTTATGTAATACCGTGAGAAAGGTACTTTTATAGTTTGGCTCAAAATCATGGCTGTTCATCTACACATAAAGAGAAATTCTTACTAAGAAAAAGACTATATTTGAGAGAAGAACAAATGGTAGAATTACTTTGCTTAAAATATATTCTGTAGATAATTAACATATAGCCAGAATCAGATGTAATTGGATATTAAGAAATATGGTTAGATTTTGAAGTGCTTCTGTTTGTTTTGCTCTTTAATACTATTTGATTTGTTAACTAATACAAATCAAAATTATGAATAATGTTTATTAACTGTTAATAACTTTAATGATGAAGTCATCAAAAATCACTTACTTTCAAAATTACAATTTGGATGTGTTTGTTTCTTGTCATCCTAAAATTTCAATAAAATAAAAAGTGAGAAAAACATCATATTAATTTAAAACAGCCTAAATGTATAGAAAGCATGATGAAATACAAAAACTAAAGACAATTTGCTTTTGCTTATAATGACAGTCAATAGTAGAATCCATCCCATTTCCTACATGTACTTAACGAAAGAATATTCAGTCGTGTTATGTATTGTAGATTAGGTAATTAGCCCTTGTACAAGTAATTCAGAAGTATTAAAGTGTTGAAACTTAAATTTTAAATTAACCAAAAATACTAATTAAAAACTATATATTCTCCTGTTAATTATATATATATATATTTAATTGTATTAAACATTTGCCCATTTTAATTGGTCATATACA
>NW_013666289.1:24243-32625 GCF_000517525.1 Limulus polyphemus
TTGTATTAAACATTTGCCCATTTTAATTGGTCATATACAAACAGTTGTATCTTTTGTGGCAAGAAAATTTTTTTGAATCATTTGTTTAGTATGTGCACACAGGAGGACAGTTCTTTCATAAATTATGTATTTGCTTATTTATCTAAGGGTGATTAAACATAATGTATACTCTTGTTTATATTCGTACTAATACTAGCTTATAGTGAACAGTCAAGGCAGGAGTTATGGGACTTGAATTAATCTACAAAAAGCAGCTTCAGTCTAAGAAAAAATTAGAAACAAACAACACCTAAGAGTTCTAGCTTTAGTCCAACTACTTCAAATATAACAGTTAGTGAGCTTAATTGCTTCAAATATGATCACAATTAAAGACATGGTGCATGGCTAGAAAACTATATTGTTTATTTGAAGTTTTATAGCATGTATCCTTTTGGGGTCACTTGACAATTACAGAGAAAAGTCTCAGATACTAGAAAATGTGCGAGTGCTGAAAAAGTGTTTTAAATTGTTTAATCACTTCTGTCATATTTTTATGGCTTTAAAGACACTTAATACAGAACAGATATTTGTTTAAATTTGAAATTGATTGACTTGTCAAATCAAGATCAACTCTTATAGGCCTAATTACTCAAAGGCTGGTAAATCTATAATGCTGACTAGATGCCACTGTTCATATGTGAATCATATGGTATTCCTTTTTCTACCAACACTATTTATTACACTGAATTACAATGTACTCTTATGATACAATGGAACCGCTTATTTAGTACAAGAGTAAAATAATAATTAATGTCAACCTTAAACAACCACTCAAACAAAACTTTATAAAACATTATGCATATGCTTAGTGAAGTTTGCATAGTCTGCAATGCAAAATCCTAAGTTATCAAATGAATTTAGAAAAAAGAAGGGCATAACTACATGTAAGATGTTAATGTTAATTGCAGCTAGATTGAGTCTAAACTTAATAAACAAGAAAGCAGATCTCATGCTAACTACAACATAGTATACCCCAAAAAACATTTTTATCATCGTAACAATAGATACTGAGTAAACTGGGCTTTCCAAACATTCATATTACCTTGACATAAAATATATGATAATTCCAAATTTTATCAATATCACGAATCAGTGTGCCAAAACAAATTCTGACAAACTCTATTTATCTGCCATTGTTGTGAGCAAGAGTTACAGGCTGAGGTGTGCACAGTAAAAAGCATTATTTAGCTAACAGCAGGGGAACAGTAACTTCCCTTCTTTTTACACATCTAAGTTATTTATATTTGTTTATTACTGTTGAAGTCTAGCCCTGCAAAGTTCATAACACTTCCTATAAAAACAGGAAAGGTGAATGAGATTTAAGATAATAGCTGTAGACATTTGACTCCATGCAACAGGCTTATTATACATATACAGAAAAAAATATAGGATCATTTACTCTAACATGTTAGTGGTTATGCTAGTAAAATATACAAACTTAACCAGTACAAGACAACTTTAATCATGAGACTATGTTATTTTGATAGGCAATTCTATGCTAAACGACTACTAACGGTAATTATCAATGATTAAAACACAAATAGTTAGAAGAATCTAATCATTACAAACACACAAACTTCAGAAAATACTTTCAACTTATAATTCTAAAGAGTGAAAGGAAATTTATGCACGTTTTTTTTAATATCGTATTGCTACATAGTAGGCACGTAACTTTTTCAAGACATGACAGTAATGGAAAAGAACAAACATTGTCCTGTCATTTGTGGGGAATAAATTTAACTTAAAAACATGTGGAAGTTATGCATCAAAGTATAACAGTATACACTGCAGTACAAAATATATATCTTTTATAAGTACCTGGTCATCATGATTGTAAACAGAATAAAAAACAAATTATTGTAAAATTTTTCAACATATAAAAATTATTGTATTGACATGTAATAGCTATTAAATCTAACTTTTTAGTATAAGCAACAGGATGAAAAACTGCACTTGTTGCAAACCCAATTACATGTTTATTGGAAACCAATATCACTTAAGATTTGTATACAAAAATTACTAAATGTTACTTCCTTGTTTGAAGATCCTAATAAAGATGTTAAAGTATGGCATTACCGGTGTTATTTTAGAATATTTCCTGAATTGAGGCACAAAACAGTAACAATGGACCTGGTTGTCTTTTCAGTTAAACTATGTGATGTAATTGTTTTCCAGTTAAATTATTGGATTGATTTGTTAATAGAGCATATTCTGTCCTTTAACGTTCTAGTGTTACATTGTGATTCATATTAGGGCTCACATTACATGTGCCAGGAAGGAAACCCTTAACTATGTTGATGAAAGGTTACAAGTTAAAAGCAGTGTTTTGTTACACTTCATTGTAACCTTGTTTGTACTGTTATATACCTGTGATATGTTTGAACTAAGAAAAAAAAGTAGTGTTTCTTTTATTTAGATATTATGTATGTTTTATTTTTGTATCGTTATTTATTCTATATATTGTTGTATGTGAACCCCCCTTTATAACAGTTCATTGGATGACAATCACCTCACAGAAATTCAGATTGTGACTTGCTTCCTCCTCTAGGAGCTTACTGAACAGCTCTGCAGAACAAGATATTTTTACCAAATTAATCTTTCATGCTTAAATTCCACCGTTGATCCGCAGAACAGTTAATTTGCAAATACCATGATTACCTACTCAAAATACTTATTCAAATCTCACTAGGATATTGTGACTATTATGCTATTTGCATTGTTTTCCTGCTTCAAGAATATTCTTCATCAGAAATCACGTGATCGGAATACCAAATCTTATCAGTTAGTAATAGAGGGTAGTAAAAGTTTCTCACCTACATTATTTTTTTTAACTTTGCAAATAATTCTTTCTCTTTTTGACTTGTTTGGAAACGTTTAAAAGATGTTTTATAAGAGGAAAAGTGCTTATCAAACCACTTCAATGCAATATTTTACGTTCAGTTTATTACCAATCTACTTGTAGAAGTGTTATTTAAACAGTAGTAGGTATTTAAAATGTAAGATATTATATATGTGTATGTATTATTATTATTTTTTTTGTATATTCTTGAGAAATAAAGTATAATTTATAAAACACATTTGTTTTCGTTTTAACCGAAAAACAAACAAACAACGACACTAGTTTTTTACTTTTACATGAATAGATTATGCCTTAGAAGCTATTGTACTTTATTATTAGCGAAAATTAAATAATAGCCAGACTTAAGTGTAAAATGTTTCAACGTGACACGAAGTACAAAGTTTTTTTTTTAGCATCAACTGATAGGAAGTTATATCAATTTATAAATATCGTACCCTCCTGTATGATGGAGATAGGAAGAACAAAAGTCACTTGAGTCAAGTGTTATAATAAGTTGTAAATAAATTCAATTAACAGATTGTTATAATTAGGGTATCATTAACACAGGTTTAGTAACAAGCGAACTGCGTTGTTTTGATTATTCAATTCTGGGTTAAGTCTAATGATAAATAGTCTTTCCTTTACAAGCAGTTCCTGCTCCCCGCTTGCGTTAGCGGGAATTTTAAATTGTTCTCTGCTTAGAGATTAAAATATGCCACTAAATTTAATACCGTTACGTCTCTGGTCGTTTGGTAATTTCCGTATAATTTCTTTCGGATGAAACTAGCGATACAAGTCCTTTCTTAAATAAAACTAGTTTATTCTTTTTCAATACAACTTTGCAATACACTTAATTTCCACAGTCACTTTAACTTAAACACACGCTATAATTCACAACGATTTACACACTTTACTATAGGCTTGACTCGATTATCTGTTTCTGTCTCCCTGTCTGCTATTCGTATCAAGCATGTGGTGGCTACATGAATCCAAAAAACAGTATTTTAGTAACTAATGGTAATAACATACTCTAATACCCAAGTTAAGGAGGAAGAAAGAAGTCTAGTGATCACCTGCCCCCCCCCCCCCACATCCTATGACCAGAATCACGATCATCTGGTAATTACTCTCAGTCAGTGCACTTTTCTTAATGCTTTATTTAAAATAACGCGGATTTTAAATTGGCATGTTCTTGTATGTTAGCTGTTAACCACTTGGTAATAGATCTAATATAACCTAAAGAATAATTAAGATATTCATATGCCGCATTAGAAGTTTTGAAGATAGGTATTCAATTCTTGTACCTGAAGAAATACTGAGTTATATTGAAAGACTTACTGTATTGAATAACATGATTTACACTGCCTATTGAAAAGGTATGTTTTTAGTAAAAATATCATAATATTTTTATGGTTTTATGAAATGTACTTTGATGGGTAAACGGGAAATTTAGAAACTTACAATGCTAAAATCTGGGTTTCAATTTCTCGTGCTGATAGAATAAAGATAGTCAACTGTATAGATTTGCGCAATAAAGAAATATTTTTTACGGAAAAATGCATACGTACTGGTTAATTTATACGTGCAATGAACGAAGATCTTAACCAAATGTTTCTGCAAAAACAATGGTATAAAACTGTCAAAGTTGAAATACCCACTAGTGAAAGGTTTCTAATTGAAAATTACACATTGAAATTTACCATAATTATCATAAAAAAAGAGATCTAACAATGGAAGTTGGTGGTTATGTTGAAACCTACTGTTAAAATAGTTTAAAATACCATCAACATTTTCGACTTCTATGAAGATAATAAAAGTATCATCTAGATATATTCTATAATATTATAGTTTAAAGTAAGAAGGATATATAATTGATACTTGAAATCATCGGTACCTGGTGAAACTCCATAATTACAGAATTTAGGAGAAAAACAAAGACAATTGGACGTTTCCCAAATATTTCACTTATTAAAGATGATGATGCCTTTACTGGCGAAACTATGGTCGTCAACAAATGAAATATTTGGGAAACGTACAACTGTCTTTGTTTTTGTTCTCAATTCTGTAAAAAGGATATTTTTCAAGCTAACATTTTCCATGGTGACACAGGAACAACTTAACGAATAATAGTTCTAATCTAGATCCCAGAGTAACACCATTAACTTGGTCATAAATATCACTGTTGAATAGAAGATGAGATTATTTGGTGGCTAAAATTCATGAGTTTCTGGAACACTTACTTAGAACGTTCCGTTTCGTCATTGTCATTTTTAAATAAAAGTTCAGTACATAAATGTATGGCCTGGACTAACGGTATAAGGGCATTTATATACTTCATTATTAAAATTCAACCTTTTTTATATCTTGAGAAAACTCAAGTGTCTTTAATAATACAAACAGTTATAATTAATGGTTTTTAACAACTTAACCAAAAACGTCGCTAGTTCACGATTATATGTAACAAAGCCAGACACTATCGGTCTACCGCGACAACCATCTTTATGAACCTCAGAATCTCCATAAATGAATGAGAACCAATTGGTTTTCTGATACTAATTTTCAGTGAATAAACTGTCTCTCTTTTAATGTTAGTAAATATGTTTGTAATTTACCTTCTCTCGTTTTAGACGAATCATTATATAATTTCACAAATTTAGTTCTATAAATTAAGATTTCTTTAGCTTTATTAATCTAATAAGTTTTATTTAAAATGACATCATTTCATTTATAGGATTCTTTAATCAGTATATCTTCGTTAGTAGTTTACCTTTTTATGGCCTGAAGTTCCTCTGTGCTTATATTAGTAGGCTATTCTACAGATTTAATCATTAAAAGATGTCAGAGTTGGCATAGTCTGGTGGTTAAAATGTTCGACTCGCAATATGCGGGTTGAGAGTTCGAATCCTCATCATTTAACATGCTCGCCATTTAGGGTTGCTGTTACAGTCAGCCACCCGAGTATAAAAATTGTTAATACAAAGCGCTCGACCCCAACCGACCTGACTGTCGAATGAAGAAGAAGAGCAATGCTATTTCCTTGAGTTCTTATGCTGTTAAAAGATTCATTACTTTCCTACCAAATTGTTTGTTTAGGTAAATGCTGCATCAACTGGTCAAAACTAAGTAGATAATCCTAATGTTTAAGCCTTTTTGGTGCAATGAAAAATTTTAAGCTGTAGGTAAGCTATGACATTAATGAAGACTGATTTAAAGCGCTTTAAAATATAAGAATAACTTTAATCTTATGTAATTGGAGCAATCAAGTATTAATTCAGCATTATTCAAATGATAAAGAAAAGTATTTTCTCTAAATATAAAAGGTCATCTCTGCAATACTGAAGTGGAGTTTTATTTTTTTCTTTCTATATAATCCAAGGGAATAATATTCATTGAAAAATTCTACAAAGACCTAAAACGCTATTTTTCACTTTTTGGAAAGCACTGGTGGGACCTCTACTCGTTACTGCTTTAGAAATGGCTAGGAATTGTTTGGTTTGGTTTGAATTTCGCGCAAAGCTACTCGAGAGCAATCTATGCTAGCCTTCCCTAATTTAACAATGATAGACTAGAGGTAATGCAGCTAGTCAACACCATTCACCGCCAACTCTTGGGCTATTCTTTTACTAACAAATAATGATATTGACCATCGCATTATAACGCCACTATAGCTGCAAGGGCGAGCATGTTTGGTGAAGGGGGGTTCGAACATGTGACCTGTAGATTGCGAGTCGAGCCCCTTAACCACCAGGCCATGTGTATAAATAGAATCTTATTATAGGTTTATACCCACAGGTACTCCACCAGGCCTGGCTAGAAATACTTCTAGTTTTATAATAATTTTGATTACTTACCACTGAAGTTTAAGGTATCAGAGAAAGTAACAACCAAATGTTTTTTTATAGTAGTTTCGAGAAAATAATAATAACTAGCAAAGGAATATCGTTACAGTTGAAGACCCCTTTAATAATACTCAAAGGAAATATTGCTGGACGTCCTTCTATCAAGTTTCAAAGGAAAATCAACGAGAGTTCTCTCTAATAGTATTGAATGAAAACTAATATTCAAGAACAACAACTAAAGACTTTATAATATCATCTGAGAAATTAATCTAATTAATTAGTCTAAATAGTGCCAAGAGCACTACAACCAGATTTCCCTTCAATATCATCCACTTTTTTTTTTATACACACAAGTTAGTTCCGTGAATAATGTCTACAGTTTCCTTCTAAACCACGCTAGGAAATAACTATTTTTACCAAATGAAGTGAATAAATAATTGTTACCCCGAGGTTTCATTTAATGAACCAGAATTATTTAGACGTTTACACACGAAGTCTTTTTTAAGTTCATTAGATGTTAGCTTACATTTTACTCTCACTATTTCTGTTTCAAAATAATATAACCAATAAAAGCTAGTTATTTCTTTGTAAAATTTCGTTTTATAAATTAATTGTTAAATTAGTACACAAGTTTTAATGGTAAAGAAGGTTAATATCGAGAAATTGTTTGATTTTACATAAAATAGGTTATTTCATTTGTTACCATAGTTTTATTATTTCAATGCTTAATTCTCATATTTTAGTTAAATCTTCTTTACCGTTAAAACTTATGCACATGAGAATGATCGCACTAGTGATCGAAACGTCGTACCAGTTTTAGAAATATTCTTCCTTACTGTAAAAGCTGTAACTTGTAATAAAATATTATTTAATGGCGAAAGTACCCGGTTTCGCTCGGGTTATTAGGTTGATATATTCTAGATGACTATGCCAATGTATGTATTATGAACCTATTTTAGCATTCCGACGGTAGACATAGTCTTCAACTCGGAGCTTCTTTTGGTTTATGCGAATGAATCGCAGCTTTTCTGTTTCAATTTTGGCATAAATTACGATTTGCACATTACGATTTTAATGAAGGGGGTGCAAGGGGGCCGTGAAACCTTGTAAGTGTAGTGAATGTTGGTATTATTTAAATAAATTAATGAATAAGCCTAAAGTAAAGACTTAGTATGAGATAACCTAGCCTATAGCCAAGTACATAAAATTTATCATGACCGTAAATATATCTATCCAATTTTAAACTGAAATCGTTTCTGAATTAAGGTATTTTCTGTTATATCATCAACGTTTTTAATAAAAAACAAATTTCTTTAATCGGCTCTAAATTAAGAAATCAACAAATATTTTTCCAGTTTTGTTGTTTATACATTTTATTTTATACTTTCAGTACATTGTCTAACAACAATATTAGGTTATACCTTTGTTGCTAAGCATTGTTCCCCAAACGCACTGGCTTTTCTATATGTTAGAATTTGTAAATCTAACTGATATACTACACGGTACACTATGGGATGGTAGTACTTGCCTCGTCAGTATTTATAATCAGTAAGTAAACTCAAAACGAAACGATTATCTGTTTTTTTTATGATGAAAATACAGTTTCAATTATACTATACCATTGATTGGCATACTACAAATACAAGTAAAAAAAAACGACTTTTC
>NW_013666289.1:33625-46389 GCF_000517525.1 Limulus polyphemus
GTAGGGATGGCAATTGAATTATTCCTACATAATAGCACAGGCACACAGTGTAGTAGAATGTTAACAAACAAAAATAGGATACATTAAACTCAGTTGTGATTGAATAGTTATACATATTGTTATATCTTAATTCTTGCATGTGCTATTATGTAGCGATGATGCAAATGCCATCCCTACTACCTGATGATGACAAAACCTTGTCGAAACGTTGTACATTTGCTGTTATGTTAAACTTATATTAAAGTTTTTCTTCATTATCATTCAAGCCGTCTCCAGCCATTATTAGTCTCAAAGTGGGTTCCTCGTCATCGAATATTGAGGAGATATTTAAGATACCATTTCGATGAACAATCCGAGCCACTATTACATATGGAGTGCTGCCGCCTGCCTGATAACATTGTTCTTATTTGGAATTATGGTTAATTTTAAAAATATTTATCTTACTAGCCTTCTCAAACACCATGCAAAATAATTAGCGTCATGCACTATATAATATACAACATGGATGGCCAATTTCTTTATGCTCGTAGGCCAGTTTTTTTACCTAGACTGTAGCCTGGGGGCCGAAACTGTACGATCGGGTAAAGTATGTTCAGAATATTGCCTCAATTTAAATTTTATTTACTACTATGTACTTTAAACCCCCAGTTATTTATATGGTTTTTAATAAATAGCTGAGTTAACATCTGAAGAAAGTTCTCAGAACCGTCACGGGATGGGTTTGCCTGGTCATGGTTTAGTTTTCTGTTTGCCGGTTTTACCCAAAATAAAATATGATTACAAAACACAGGGGTCGAATGAAATACCTTCGCGGACCGCCAGTGGACCATCTTTGGATCTACTATATGTTAAAAATAGTATTTTCATATAAAATTTTGATATAGAATGGTATGTTGAACTTACTTTTTACACTTCATTCTATTAATCTGGTTCACACCATAACGGTCGTTTCTCCTGGAAACTGATGATTTATATATAGTGCCTACATCACTACTATTCCAGTCGGCCTGAAGGCTCCGTGGTATTGTGCGAAAGGCCTCGTCGGTACCAGATATGGCAGATGTAGTGTGTTTGACATATCATAACATATTCTCCTTTTATTTTCACCAAATAATTCTTAGAATTACATCGAGCAGCTGAAACAAACATGTACCAATAACATCATCTAGTGGCTCAGTTACTGAGGCGGTAGTGTCTTCATTTACACTGATTTGTCTAGTGCTTATCTTAGGACACATAGATCCAGTGTGTTAGAATTACTTATGCCATGGTTTATTTGGATTGTTCGATGATATTCGTGCATCACAGACCTTTCATACTTAACGTTACTCTTGAACAAAAGACTTGAATTCCGTGTATGACAGAAAGGTATAATTGTTGCGGTTGTTGTTGAACAGTCGCCATTCTTGTTCTATCTTTTGGCAAATTCTTGAATCTTGGTTTCGGCCAAAACAAACAATGAGGAATAAACTTTGAGGGTTTAATGATCAAAATCACTTCACCACATGTCTTTACCTTTCTTTGTTTAAAACTACATGATTCCGAATTTCGGAAAAAATGTTTTTTTAATAAGAAAATATAGTAGAATAATATTTACACAGTAAAAATTCCTTATATTGGCTGAATTTCGAAACTTCAGTCTCTTTGCAAAAATTTAAATTTTATTTAAAACAAAATTGGTATTAGTGCTTTATCTTTCGAATACCAAAAGGATTAACTTTACAGACTATTTCCTGATTTATTAACACTACGAAAGTGGGTATTTATTACATGCAAACAGTTATTAATATATTACAAACTTTCGGAATATGTATAGTCTCTTCTAAAAAAGCCCCTCAGCGTCATGACTGCAAACGTACAACGCTAAAAACCTGGTTTAGATACTCATGGTGGGCACAGCACAAATAGTTCATTACGTAGCTTTGTGCTTAACTTCAAAAAACCAAACTTCTGAAAATAGACCTCCATAAGTATCGATAATGGGCACTTATAAAACGTAAAATAAAAAATATTATACCTCTAGCGGTCTAACTACTGGCAAAAAGTCTTAAGCATAGTAATTTCAGATTTATTACAACTCATTGAATCTTCACAGATATATACTGCTTAGAATTAATAAACATCTCCATCAAAATTCGTCAAATCTTATTAAAAAGAGGGCATGCCCTGGTGGTTAGGGTACTTGATTTGCTCTATCTGCGGGGTCGCGAGTTCGAATCCCGTCATCGTACGTGCTCGCCTTTATAGCAGTGAGGGTGTTTATAATGTGACGGTCAATCCAACTATCTGTTCGTAAAGAGTAGCCCAAGAGTTGGCGGTGGGTGGTGTAGACTAGTTGCCTTATCTCTAGTCTATCACTTCAAAAAGAGAAACAGCTAGCGAATAGTTTTGCGCGAAATTCAACAATAACAAAATTATTTAAAAGTATGAAAAAGCAGTTGAATTTACCTGAAAATTGACCGGTGTGTGAAATACAAAGAGATATTTGTAAATCTCGTTACTATGGATATTTTAAACATGTCACAAACGAAGAAAGCACAGTGTGCCTCGAATGGCTATTTAAAATTCCTTTCATGCAAAGACTTTGTTTTTTAAGAACGAAGTTACACAATGAGTTATCTTTTCTCACCACTAGTATCGAAATCCGAATTTAGCAGTGTGAGCCTTCAGACTTACTGCTGAACCATTGGGGGCTCACGCAAATCTAATAAGTTAATTTTACTTTCATCAACATGTCACCAGATGGCAGAAAAAGCACGATATGTAAAAATGTGTTGTTTATTGTTAAGCACCAGGCTACGCAATGGATTTTCTTGTGCTCTGCCTACAGCGGATATTGAGACCTGATTTTTAGTGTTATAAGCCCTTAGACTTAACCGCTGAGCTACTGGGGAGCGTAGAAACGTATTCACTACTGTGTTTATCTTCTGAATGAATTTTTGAAAAATACTATTATTTTTGTTTATTAAATTTTTATATTGACGTACAAACTAAAGCAGTCGTTTATTGAGGCCTTTTGAGAAAAATGTGTTGGAAAGATTAACATTACAGCATAAAATTTACACCACAGAGAAACACATCCCCTAAAAAAACCAGAAACTGTAAATATCCTTATTGATATCCTTATAAAAAATCAAAGTTCTCTACAATTTGTGCACATAACAATCGCCCCTGTTATGATAAGGCAAGAAATTATTTTATCATCTGATAAAACCATGTAATACACACATTTGATTCGGGTTTTCTGCCACATATTGGCATCGTATGATTTATTTAATACGCAAAAAATTATAATTCTAAAAATATCAAAATAACAGTAAATTTGTGCCTTACGTATATCGAACTCAAAGAAAATGTGTTTTATATCGCAAATTCTACTCCATTATAGTAAAGAAGTTGAGTATGGTATATCAAAACTATTTCGGACCATGTCTTAACAATAGTTCTACAGTATGGTTTTCTTGCAAAAGGTTCCGTCTTATGGAGCTGTTATGTAAAAAGCACACCATTACGCCTTGCACGCTATCCATAAGCCATCTAGTGTACGGGGAAGACGGTTTCCCAGCACCTATTTCAACAGTTCGGGTGCTCAAAAATCCATATGAGAGTTGACCAATATGTTTTTGTATGAAATAGCATGAATAACTGTTTCATTCTTTAGCTGCTTGGGGTATGCGACAGTTAAACAGATATGTCATGGAAGAAACTTATGCGTATATTGCTCTTTTTGACGGAGATACTTTTTTATTATGTTGCGTACTGTTGCCTGGGGGACATGGAGAGATTTTGTCACTGACCTTTGTGTCCATTAATTCTCACCTGTTACAGGACTATGCAATTTGTTTACTGTGGCTAGGATATGATTCGTTGCAGGTATCTTTCTGGGTGGCCCTGGTGCCCAAAGTTGGTCCATATTGTTTTGTTTTTAAATGCCATTAAGTATAAAGAATATTCCTGTCTTGAAAATTTTAAATCTATGATCTGAACACATCTTTGTGATTTGAGTCCAGGAATATTTTGCATTGAATGGGTCGTTATATACATTTCTCAAGAGCAATAAAATTTAGATGAAATCACACTATCTACGAACGCCAAACAATGCTAAAATGTATTTCTGATACATTTCATTCCACCACGACTTTATTCCAGCTCTGGTTGTCACGTGATTTGGTGATCTGCATTTTCAAAATAGTTTTAATGTATTTTACTGAACCATCTGTATACATTTTAAATAGAACAGAACTTTTTTATATAGAGTTCTAATTCAGAACCTGATGAACTCGATCTAAGTCATGCTTATGAGTTAATTTAGTCCATGGTATTATCCTCTCTATTATCAGTCAGTCAGTCAAGGACGTTGTTGTTTCATTGGATATTTGTATTGTACGCAACATCACCCTGAGTGTGAGATTATCTTACAACTGGTCCATGGAACAGAAGAACATCCGTATTTTTATAAACTAGTATGATTAGTCACGTACAGAGGGAATGTAGAGAACGAAAGGTTCATTTTCATCTCTGCACGAGTCATGTCTCGAGACATTGTTGTCTTGTCTTTCTTTGAAGCAACATTGCTTAACCAAATACATAATTCAAACAATTCTAGTTTGCTTTAAAACCATTGTTTTATTTCCATTAAATTCACGATATAATTTTCTTTAACTCATAACGAGATTTATTTCTTTAACATATGTCTTTGTAATATCTGCCACATCATGGCTTCCAATGTAATGAACCAGGTTTGACCTCGCGGTTAGCTCGCTGCACTCTGAATCCGAGGATTCATGGTTCGTGTATTTTTGCTTCAGAGTCACACTCTGCATTTTGAGGCCACGGGTGTATTAAAGTAGTGATAGTCAAATCCCAACATTTGATTAGTATAGCCAAAGAGATGGCGTTAGCTGCTGTTGACAAGCATCTTTCCCTCTAACTTAACACTTCTAAATTATAATTCATTAGCACAGATAAGCTTTGTGTAGCTTTCTGTGAATTATCGAAACCGACAAACAAAACAATAATTGTAGCTATTGTTTGATTCTGTAGTTAGGCAACTGCCCATCCAAGAGTGTTTTTTTTTACTTTTTGCTCTGTCTGTATATGATTAAACAAAATATTTAATGCTAACAAAACAACTCTAAGTGAAATCGTATTACATCGAAATACTTAAAAGTTAAGGCATTAATGAATTTAATGTAAATCTATTGCTACATTCCAAAAAAAAAAACAACAAAAAATAGCTAAATGTTAAGTATAAGATCAGATAAAAAAATATTAAATATTCTTAAAGTTCATTAGTAACAGGATATGCAATTCATCTATTTTAAACAATTGTTTTGATGTGTACGCGTTTTAGAAGCTGGCGAAGCATGGTTACAATTATATTTGTCATAAGATATTAGTGTTAGGCCTATTACATTTTTAAACACTACGTTCTTTATTTAGTCCCTTAGGGATTTTTGTTATATCCATTGTCGATGACGCATTTCGCTCAATCCAGAACTCTTCAGGCCGGCTGGGATAGAACAAACACAATATATATATATACAGTAATTATTTTTGCCATATATTTTCGAATTATTTTGTGAGTGTTATACGATTTATAAGTTAAACAGTTGCAGTTTTTTGGGAGTAAAATACCTGAATATAGGGTATATTTTATGCTGTTTGAGTGAATATATTATCATCACGTTTTTCTATAAGCTGAGTAAACATCTCACGAGTTTGTTCGTTTTTCCTTACGTAGAATTTATATTTAGCTTAATACATCTATAAAATTAGGTATTGTTTCTGGTTGTTAATACAATTTTTAAGTTTTTTTACATAGACCTACCTATATCTCGTCTTTCATATTTCTCTCATTGGCCAGAGTTTACAAGTATTTTACCCATAAAAATGAATGCGATTCAAACACAAAGCTGGATGGTAACGAATTGATAGTTTTAAAATTTTAATCCAGATTGAAACCATTCTGTGATTGAAAATATCTCAATAAATTCACAGTCTGTAATTGCGGAGTATTTTCCATTAAGAATAAGTGAGATCAAAATTTAGGGAATATAAAAAGTTCATTTTATGTTGTAAACAAATTGTAACGAGCTGTTAAATAGTTTGTTTGTTTCAGAATTTTTGAACAAAGCTATACAAGAGGTAACTATGACTAGATTATACAAAAGGCAGTTAGTCAACAGTACTCACCGCCAATTCTTTGGCTGCTCTTGTCTGACCTAAAAGTGTAGTTTAACTGTTACTCTTGCAGCGCACCTACAGCCCCAAAGTGCTAACTACAAACTTCGAATTCACAATCCAGTTGCATTAACCACTAAGCCACATCTAGCCCAGCGTTGCTAAATCATTCTTCTTAGTAACAGCAATTTTGTGAATAAAATTTGTGCTTTTTGTTGTATAATAGTGTAGTGACGTTGTATGTTTACTGGCAGGTTCTTTTAAGTTATCTGGTGAAAATGTCTAGTCCACATAACGATAATAATTTATCTTGTTTCCTCCTTTAACGATTATACAAACGTGAACACTTGTACATTTCCGTAAGTTGCTGTAGGCCTGCATTACAAATGACGTTAACTAACGTAAAAAAAACAACTTACTTGTACTAAGTAACCTCGATGGTTTACACACTGACTGGTTCACTCTTTATCTTGAAAGCACTCTTCACTCTCTTATTAACTTAACGATGTTTCACTGAACGTCGTGTTTATAATCTACGTTCGAATATGCTAAAACTTACGTCATATCTTCAGAACTTTCTAATATGTGTTCTATTTTTAAACTTTGATCTCATCGTTATCATTAACCCCGGAGGTCCCTTTAGTTAACATTTAAAGTATAGCTTATAACAATAGACTTTATTCTTCTTGTCAGTTTATACGTTTTATGGAAATCTCCGACTTACAGTGGAGTTGTTCAGATAAACCGAATCATTGAATCACATTAATCAAACCTTTTCCCTAAAATATGAAACACACAAATATGTATATTTATATATTATTGATTGATTATTGTTGATTGCTTTTTTTCAGCAAAGCCACGTTGGGCTATCTGCTGTGTCCACCGCATGTTAGTATTATACTAGAAGAAGATTGCCTGTACTTTGGGGATAAAAAGTATTGTACGACATTTTTATTTTTTGACCCATTAAATGCAAAATATATACTCACAATTACGGTATAAATTTAGACTTTTATACAGCTGAATAATTTCACGCCCTTGTAAGGTTGCACAAGCCTATTCTGTAAAACCACCATTATGTAAACACTCTCTTATTATATAATAAGGTTGTAAAATATGCTTTCGGTAATGAGTCAATCTATACCATCTAACAAAAAAGTAGAGCTTTATGAGCCAGATTTTAGTTTAGGCTTAAATTCTTTCTTCCTGAATATTTGTAGTTGTTTCTTTAAACTAAAAGATTTCATACCTTCCAATAAATGTACATTATAAAATTTAAATTAGGCTGTCATCTATAGAATAATATATCACGTAGTTAGATTAATTCGCTGGGTTATGTAAATATTGCAAATTCAGGCCTGCGATGGTTTCATTGTCTTGAAAGTTTTACATGTTCTGCAGTAATTCCTGTACGCTAAATCCGAAAAAGATATCCATTTTTATCCATCATGTACAAATTTTTCACAAAACGTCATAACGCAATACTTAAAAGAAAGACCACAACACGTAGTTTTGAGACTAAAGGACGTAGATTTCACACACACACACACAAATCAGGATGAATGATGAAGCATATTCGTTTGACATCAATGTTCTCCCCTTTTCTTCAGTTTGTATTTTTGTTAACAAACGTAATAATAGAAAATGTTGATTGTGGTAAACAAAATAATAATTTGATCTAAGTAAGAGTTTTTTCTTCTCGATTTGTAAAAAAAAAAAACCTCACGTTATAGGAAAAAAGATGAATATTATTTTCGAAATTGGCGTTGCTGAATTGTGGAAAATCCAGTTATTAAAACCAAACCAACTTTTATGAAGTTTAAATTCACAGGCCTGTGTTATTATTAGAAACGACGGTGAAAATTTGCGATATTTTAATGGAATATAATCCAAAAAATTGTGCTAATGTATAAATACTTGAATGAGCTTGAAGTGTTGTTTACAGTAAAAGTTCTAAACTTTCCCACATGATAAGACAGAGGAAGAACCTAAAGATCAAGTTGCGCGAGATCCTTCCAGCTTTTGCAAATCTAAATATTTATTACAAATTGAAAAAAGTAGTTCCGTGTTTTATTTGAAATCTCCAAAACATAAACTTCAAATTACTGAGGTGTTGTGAAACAAAACTGTTGTTTGTCTGTATGTATGTGTTTATTTTTTTATTATTCTTTACCGAGATAATCTCGCTGCTTTGCTTATGTCTCTACTATGATGATCAAGTTCTTGTTGTTGTTTTTTAAATTGAGATTATTTTATAAGTTGTAGAGCTGCTGGAAATTGTAGTATTAGTCTATAAATAAGTTCGTCATGACTGTCAAATTTCTTTGTTGGAAAGTTGGGAACAAAAAATAAAAATGAAAAGCTAAGTCAATAGGAGTTCAGTTCCGTAACCTCGCACCAGACATCGCTACTATGTAAGGTCTATTTATATTATTCTGTTCTTAATGCAGTAAAGTAATTGATTGATCACCTAAAAATTAATATTCTAGTTGACACCTAGACGGTTATTTCGTTCCTTACTGATGTTAGCTTCTCATTCTGACTCTACATTTATTTTTGTAAGAACCCAATACAACGTCGAATATTTCGTTAACGTGGGCTGTTGTGTCTGTCCTTTAGTTAGGTTTTCAGGGTGTTGACTGATTATCACCAAAACAGATTTTAAAGCCGAAGTTTTTTTATGTTAATAGTTGTTTAGAAGTTTCTCCCAAACCGCTACATAGGGGTTAGTTGCAAATAGCCGTCGCTAGCTTTGAACTGCTAGACTAGATAGAAGGCACAGCTAGTCAAAATAACCCACCGTCTAATCTTGGGCTACTCTCATTTGAACGAATAGTGAGCTTTGACTGTCAGTCTTATAGCACACCAAAGTGCGGAGTGAGTTTTTGTGGCAACAAGACGGTAAGTATTTTGAATAGATTTTCAAGAAAAATTTTGAAACTCACGTTTATATTGCAAACATTGTAATATTGATCCTAATGTCACGTGTTTTCTAACACTTACAGAACGTGGTTAGGAAACTTTTTTAATGACTTTCGTGAATTCGTTTAGAAGAATTTCACTAAATTTGCGTGCAAATCTGCGTTTGTTTATTAAGAGTTACGAAACTTTACATTACTCAAAAACCTGATTCTAGTAATGCAGAACTTGTTTGAAAGTCAGTAAAAATTATGCATTATGAACAGAAAAATTTGGCTTACGAAACATAGACGTCAATAAAATAAGAAGAAGAAAAAAATCAGAAAAACACAGAGCCTGGATGAATATTCAGGTTTTCGTATCAGTTGTAAAATGGAAATGATAAAATACTGGAAACTAATTATTAATAACTACCAACTTAAATTGGAACTAGAAAATACCAGTAATTGATACAGCTAATTTAATATGCCGGTAAACTTGGAGTGGGCAACGCCATAAAACAGCGACTTATAATATTAGAATGTGTTATTTTTTTCAAGAGTGTAACGCTCTATACAGTGTTTGCCTACAAATACACGTCAACAAGCTGGGAAAGTATTTTATGTTTAATAACTAGTGCTCAGTATTAATATTGTTCCAAGCTTATCCGAGTCGAAATTACTTTTGAGAACAAATTACTGATAAATAAGACTTAACAGTATTGGAAAAAGAAATTTGGTCCTAACGACATCAGTTCTATGCATATACGTTCGTATATCGATGATGTGATATGTGATGAAAGGGATGTTCTTAAAAGTTTGCCAAGAAGTATAATTCCAGAATTTTTTTTTTTGTACAACAGTTACAAGCATTTAGAAATGTACGAGAAACGGGACAGTATACATTAGTGCCAATTAACACTATGTATCTAAGAAAAGGCATAATAGAATAATATATGAAACTGACCAGGAAACCACGTGTCTTTGATGAACAAAACAAAACGAAACTTCCGCTAAATAAGCTGGACAAAGAATTTAAACTGAACAACCATTCTGACTTCTGCTCTACAAGAACAGAATCTAGTCGCCAGTTGTACTGAGGACATCACCGCAGCTCGAAAGGGATAGAACATTGAAGTAATAAGAGAACATCTGGTTTTGGTATGCCACTGATTGGCTATGTGGAATTTGAAAATCGCCCACCGGAACCTCTTGATGGCGGGTCGTTCAGCTAATTAAAACGAATACCAGGGTGTAGTGTAAATTACTTCCTCTTGAGTCGTTCGCTGAGCAGGTATCATGTCAAGGTTCATAGAAGGTGAACTTGTATAAACTGGAAAGTTTTATTTTATAAGTCAAAATAATGTACATTTTTATTTGCTGAACTCGAAAAATTCCATTTATAATCACGATAACGTCTAAAACAAATTATATATATATATGTAGTTTGTTTTGTTCCTTACTTTACTGAATATTCATAGAGTTGTGGCTTGTTATAGCATTATAAGTCACCGAAGGGCTGAGTTGCGGCAATGAAAAACATTTGCTACTTCTGTGTATGCAGAACAACGTTTTCCCTCGTGTGATGTTATTATCTGACAACAAAATCTATCAGGCACAAGAAGTGTAATCAGTAGTTTTATAAGATGTTGTTTTGATTAATCAGAAAGGGCTATTTTGTGCTCTGCCCACCACAGGTATCTAAACCCGGTTTCTAGCGGTATAAGACCACTGTGCTTTTATAGATGTGTCTTGGGTTACACACACAGTCAAAGCGATGAACTATATAATAAGAAAAACCCGAATCTTTATTGGTGTTATTGTTTTGACATCAACTGCCGTCTGGGTTATGTTTCTGACTGTTTTAAGATATAGAATGAAGGTATTCGTGTACGAACTTCACCCAAGCTGTATTTTCGGGATAAAGTACAGTCAACTTTTCACATGAGTATGTTTGAAAATACGCACCAGTATATAGAGTGATAGAATTTATTTCAGTTTAATATAGTATACCCAACAATAGGCCCAACTGCATTTATCTCATTAGCATTTAATAATTTACGGCTTGGATTACAGTGTTATTGGTCTTAAAAAAAAACACTGGAACATAGTTAATTTTAATTCTTATAAATCAATTAGTGCGGGAAGAATTGTTATGAAACTTAATGATACTTGAAACTTAAAGGCCGATATAAATACGCATTCTGTTATATGTCTTTTTACACTAATATATCAAACACTAAGATATAGCTATATTTACCAAAATACTAAGACACTGCTTTCTTTACCCAAATACTATATCCTTTACTATACATTAGAACACTTCTTGTGTTATCACCTGGTTTGTATATTGCTAAAGATATCAACACACAATGACACTGCTTTTGTTACCAATCATTACGATTGTACTGTAATAATCGAAACACTAAGATACTGAATTCTTCCCATTCATTAGGGCATTAATATAGTTTCTAAAATACTAAAACTTAGTTGCAAACTCCCTGGGACACTGCTTTTATCCTTCCTCGCATATTTCCTTCCTCATAAACACATTGAGACATTATTTTCATTTTCATACATTGAAATACTGCTTCATAAAGTGTCCCTCTCAGTGTTGGGATATATATATATATGTATGTGTGTGTGTGAATGGAGAAAGAAGGGATTAAATAATTAACTTGTTTACCTTTCCTGATTATATCAGAACTTAAATGTTTGAATACATTAAGCCTAAGTAATCTTAAATCTCAAAATACATCCGAACACTTGGGAAATCTATTTAATTCGACTAAAAGCTATGTGATTTAAATACAGTTTTATTAACCATATATTTATTAACATACTCAGAATGTTTTACAGTTACGTGCTCATTAAATCTATTGAATGTAAGCTTAGTCACCAGCCAAATAGAAATAATTTTAGATTTTATTTGTAGATAGCTTTTATATGCGGAAACATCTGTTAGCTGAGTTTTTGCACAGATCTTAAAATATAACGTTGATAAACGAGAACATCGGCACATGTAGATATGTAGATCTTGAAAGTCGAGTTGTTCAAAACTTGAAAATAGCGTTGATAATTGGACCAATTGTTGGTTGAGATGTTGCAAAGGAAATATCTGCTGAAGCTATTCGCCAGACACTAATCATAGCACAACCGTCTGTAAAATGATCTATAGGAAATAGTACAACTTATAAAATGGTTCAGATCAACGTAGACCGGTAGGGCAATCACTGATTGGCAAGTCTTTAAGCCAATCAGGAAATGCCACAGACCTACTTAAGGATGTGTAGATTGTATAGGAATTCTTTTTGTCAACAAATGATAGGTTTATGTGTTTTAATAAAGGTGGCTTCCAAAATATAGGTGAAAGGTTGACAGACCATTTGCTATAATGTTAAACATGCTATCCGCGTAGTTGTCAGCACAAGTCGGGTTCACTAGTAAATGCTGGCCAATCGCTGATTCACATTTTGGTGGTAGAACTTTTGTTTTACAGGAGCGACATGGTAAATTCTTTTCTTTCACACTCTTATTTTTTATGGATGTGGGTAGATGTTGTTTAATTCTATCCTGCAGTCTTTGTGAAGTGCGACCTAAATACCGACATTCGCAGTGGCACGAGAATTCATAAATGACCATACCTTTCTGTGTGGTAGGTATCGCATCTATGTGTGTTGCAGG
>NW_013666289.1:46438-55519 GCF_000517525.1 Limulus polyphemus
ATAGCAGAACCATCTGGAAAATGACCCATAGGAAATAGTACAGCTTATAAAATGAGTCGGATCAACGTAGGCCGGTAAGGAAATTTTACAGACCTACTGAAGGATGTGTAAATTGTATAGGAATTCTTTTTGGCGGCAAATGGCATCTTTATGTGTTTTAATAATTTTATTTGTAGAAAGGTATCTTATTTTATAACATTCATAATGTTGTATACAGAACAACGAATGGTTCATCGAGTCATTTATCACCTGGTGTGAGAAGGTAAAAATATTAGTAATTCAGCAGTACTAAGATTTTGTTTGTTTGTTTTGGAGCAAAGCCACACCGAGCTATCTTCTGTATCCATCGCGGGGAACCAAACCACAGATTTTTGAGTTTTAAGCCCATAAACTTACCGCTGTCCCACAGCAATGGGGAGCTGTTCTAAGAAGGTATTCAATCAGACATTAATTGTGGCCTACAAGTGTATGGTAATTTTCTTCACATTTCTAGAAACTTTACACCTTCTGCAAGTAGCAGGAACGAGTTTGCGATTTGTTGTCTTGATATCAACGTAAATATTAATTCGTTTATGAATCGTTAAATACACGTATGAAAACATAAATAATAAATAAGTTACAAATACTTACGAGTAATTAGATTTTGATGTTACTGATTCCAAATTGTTGATAACTTTAGGCTATAAAGAGGTTCTTAGCTGAGTTCAACAAAACTATCTCTTCTATTGAGCTTCTTTAGTTTTATTGCATTAGTCCACAATGCTATATTACTTCAGCTGTTCTCATTGAAAAAGTTTGTTTGTTGTTAAGCACGGAAAAACACAATAGAGTATCTGTGCTCTGCCCACCACGGGGTATCAAAACCCGGTTTTTAGCGCCGTAAGCCTGCAGAATTACCCCTGAGCCATTTGGGGAGGGGACGTTGAGCAGGAAAATTAGAACAATTTGTATGTAAAAGACAACGTCATCTTCTTGTTTTTATGAAGAGATGAATTGGGACTAACTGGTATGAACTTTATACGATATTGATGAAGAGTTTAGTTTATATATAAAGTTGTGATATGAGGTTCTTTTCATTTATAGTCACTGAGATTGGATGTTATGTAGTTTTGTACGGTAGATATTTGTAGCATTAAGTTTATAAGATACGTGTAAACGTTCTTGTGTATGTATACCTAATGAAAAACTCTTGCTTCAAACACAGCGTGCACTGCTGTCAAAACATTACTGGTATGCTGTTTCGTTAGTTTCTACCGATCACAAAAGTTACAGACCGGTGTCTTTAGATAAGCTGGTCTTTACATGTTCGTTTTAGATCAGGCCTATTGGTCGAAACAAGTCTTTCCCTGTAATCAATTCACACGGCTTGGGTTAGGAAAAAAAAAAAACATTTCGAACATTTCAAGTGCGAAATGTTTACCCATTGTGTCACGCCTTCGCTGTGTGCATGTACAGAGGCTTGGCGCGAAACGATATCAATCCCTGTCAGAAGCAAAAACAAACAAGATGTTTCTGGTCTAAAGATTTCTTCTCTTCAGAAGCTAACTAAACATGACGTTTAGACTATAAAGAGAAAGATTTGATTACTAAAATAGCCAAGGAAAACCGTATAGATGTGCCAGATGGAATGCTGCTATCATCTCCAGCCTAAAAAAAACAAAAAACGAAAAATATACGTGGAATCCCAATCCCTAATGTGCAACACTTGTTACCTTCGGTTTCAGAATATACAGAGTGAGGCGATGCATTTACTTCCATATATATTTATATGTTTGAGTGGAAGATCTATTTCATGAATGTTTGCATGTTTGGGTTCCAGATATTGGGTACTTGCTGTAAGAGATCTGATATTTAATTTCTTAAAGCTATCTCTACCATGGTTTTACAGTGTATGCTGTATCTGCAATACTGGGAAGACATGACTTGATAACAAGATTGTTTTCATTTCTCTTGAGAGGTGAGTACTCCTGAAAACCGTGACTTTTTTTTCTATAATTATTAAGGACATTTGTTTGTGGTGGTACAAAGTTCATTAATCATTAGAAACTCTTAAAAAAGATGCCCAAGACAGAAGGTATAAAAAACACGCTTTTGACTTCATGCACGTGTTGATCTCTTTTCTGTTTCTAGATGAAAATCAAGAAGAAGGACATCGCTAGGTTTTGCCTACATATCCCTAAGATGACAGATAATAAATTAGCTAAATGGTGTAGCAAATATTTGCAACTTCCTCTTAAAGACAAGAATGTTTTGGTAGATGCGAGCATGAAAATGGATGCTGCATTTATGAAGTCTCTCTCTCTCCCTACTATATATATATATATATATATATATATTTAAATCGTAGCCCCTTTTAATTATTTTCTTTACTCTTACGTTTGTAAATAACGCATGACCGGAAACGTCATAAACTTTTATGTACATTCTTGTGTTATTTATCTATGTATATATTTCGTAGGATTATGTTTACATATTGTAAACATCAAGTATAGAATCACACACCCACATAAGCAAGCTAGTCAAGAAATGTCTTAAAACGAGAATATCTGAAAACTCGTAAACGAAATAATTTAAAATGGTCTACATATATTGCTACATGCCATTTCATTGTTACAGTTATGCATCTTTGTTTGATTGCTAAATTTCACCATTCAGTCAGTGTTCGATGTTCAAGAGGCTTAGAATTCTAAATTGTTGATTATCGATAGCAAGTTATACTGGATTGAAAGTGATAACACCTTAACTGTTTTTATTTCTTCAAGTGTCCCCCGGTAGGTCAGCTCTAAAATCCGGGGCTTGATTACCCGCAGCAGACAGAGCGCAAATAACCCAATGTGTAGTTTTGTGCTAAAAACAAACAATAAAAACAACTTCTTCGAGTAAATAAAATATTCTATGATTATACCTTGAATTAAAGAAAATAATTCTGTAAAAATTAGAAGGAAAAAACTGAATGAATGACTAATTTCACAATAAATATTACAGCAGCTAAGTTAATTCTTAAGTAATAGATTAGGAAGAAAGGACTTTAAGGAGGGTTCTAGTTTGGATAATAAAGTAAATAAAGGACTAAGACGGAGGACCCTAGTTCAAGTAATATAGCTAATAATGATTTCAAATTGAAAGACGAATTATTCAAGTGAAGTCTTAAAGTTAACGATTCTTGTTTAAATGGATGGAGGTAATTACAGCATGTTCTGAGGCTTGTCGGAACACAAAAATAATTAAGATAGATAATTACAGCATGTTCTCAGATTTGTCAGAACACAAAAACAATTAATAGAGGTAATTACAGCATGTTCTGAGGATTGTCAGAACACAAAAACAATTAATAGAGGTAATTACAGCATGTCCTGAGGATTGTCAGAACACAAAAATAATTAAAATAGGTAATTACAGCATGTTCTCAGAATTGTCAGAACACAAAAACAATTAATAGAGGTAATTACAGCATGTTCTTAGAATTGTCGGAACACAAAAATAATTAAGATAGGTAATTACAGCATGTTCTCAGAATTGTCAGAACACAAAAACAATTAATAGAGGTAAGTACAGCACATACTCGGGATTGTCAGAACAGAAAAACAATTAATAGAGGTAAACAGCATGTTCTCAGAATTGTCGGAACACAAAAATAATTAAAATAGGTAATTACAGCATGTTCTCAGAATTGTCAGAACACAAAAACAATTAATAGAGGTAATTACAGCATGTTCTTAGAATTGTCAGAACACAAAAAACAATTAATAGAAGTAATTACAGCACGTTCTCGGGATTGTCGGAACACAAAAACAATTAATAGAGGTAATTACAGCATGTTCTCGGGATTGTCAGAACACAAAATAATTAAGAAGAGCGAGAGAAAGCAAAATTGAAATGGCTCGTTATAAGACAGTAGCTTCTTTGATTTATAGGGTGGTTTAACGAAATATTTTAATATTTATTATTTCGTTTTATTTGCCATGCTTTTAATGTTGGAGTATACGTGACACAAAACGTAACAAATTATTATATAAATCTAGAACGTTTTAAAGGAAGGATATTCACACTATATTTTTTGTTACGTTAATACACTGTGTGAGATGTAGCACAGATAGCCCTCGAGTAGCTTTGCGCGAAATTGCAAACCAAAAAGCAATATATGAAATTGCTATATACCAGAGTTAAACTATATACCAGGGTTAAACTATATACCAGAGTTAAACTGCCATGTAATTTGCTAAATTTATTTATTTATTGATTTTTCATAAGGTCTAGCAGACTCACAAACAACACACAGACAGAAACAAGATCCCCATTCAAAGATATGCTCATGTGATGGTGTAAATATATCGAGTCGCTCTGTATTTCCGTAGGGCATAAAAAAACAAAACAACTTACGGGATGTCAGTCATCGCACAACAAGTAACTGTCCTGCTCTTCTCTTGACCCCTTATTTTTTCATGTCATACTAAGTTCCTTCTAACAGTTATGCACCAAGATAAAAAAAATATAAAATATGTTAGAGCAGTTCAGTGAAGCGTGATAAAATCTTCACTATTATCGTTATTAATTTTTCTTCCATGAACTGGTTGCAATATTTTTCACGAGCTTCTGTCAGTGTTCATTATGGCGCCCTTATCAAAAACGCTCACAAACCCCCTCAGATAATATGTTTAACTAGTACATTCATACCAAGCAAAATGTTTTGATAGACGTTAAAACACTAGAAGTCAGCCCCTATCGCCGAGAATTCCTGATACATTGGTTGAGTCTCTTGTTCGTAAGGCAGGAAATTTATGGTTCCTTTCACGTTCCATTTTCTTTTAATCTTTGTGCTTTGACTACAGTTGGGCAAAATTTCCAAAACACCCACTTTATTTCAGCTCGTGTATATGTTTTTATGTACACGTTAATGTTACGATAGACTGTACTATTTTATTGGTAGGAAAACAGACGAACAAACAATTTACATTTCTATAATTTCAGCATTTCTGTTTTAAGATAATTTCAACCGAAAGAGTAGTTGTACGTTACCCAATCTTCGCTTTGTATGCAAGTCATTAGACGATTTCTTCTTCTAAAACTTCTAGATAACAAATTTAGTCAGATTTCTGATCAGTCTCTAAATGTTCATATCTACAGGCTTACATATTGAATTATTAAAAGAATCATTTAGCCAGTTCATGATTATAACTTCCTGAGTTTACCCCATTGTTGCGGTTGTCCAAGTATTCCGTGGAAGAGCGAGCATTAACATGAAAGCATGGTTTAATGAATCGCATTTATTATAGGTTTCAGTTTTCTTGTGTACAGAGTTATGACATTGTGTGCTTTTGTGGTTTTGTTCTGCTTCAATTGAGTTGTTTTTCTGATATAATCTATATACTTAGTTTTCTTTTAATCGGAAGTCATTAGTTTGTGTGGGTGTGACCTCTGAAAACAGGCATGCTTATCGAAACGTCTGTTTTGAATAAAGCTTATTTTCAGAGGTGTTCTCTGAAAATAGGCATACTTATCGAAACGTTTGCTTTGAATAAAGCTTATTTTCAGAGGTGTTATTAGTCTTCATTAATAGGTACTTGCACACAAGGTTTCTTTTCAGATCATGCACATTTGTTGTTCTTATCCGTTGATACTCTTGATATTTTGGAATAAATAATTTTGCACTGATCACAAATAATCAAAAACTGCCTCTTACAACTATTGTTAGCGGAAACAACCGTAAAAAATGTTTACTTTATAAACTTATAAGTAGCAGGAATTGTAGTCACTGATACAAAATACATTAAAATTTAACAAACAATATAAACTACAGCGCATTGTATATAGGTGCTACGAGTACCCAGTTGGTTGTGGTTAGGTGGTATTGGTAGCTCAGTTGGTCGTGACTATAGGTGCTTTGGAAAGCTCAGCTGTTTGTGGCTCGGTGCTATGGATAGCTCAGTTGGTTGTGTCTAGCTGCTATGAGTAGCTCAGTTGGTTATGGCTAGTTGTAATGGGTAGTGCAGTTGCTTGTGGCTAATTTCTATGGGTAGCTCAGTTGCTTGTGGCTAAGTACTGTGGGTAGTACAGTTTGTTGTGGATTGTTTCTATGGGTATCGCAGTTGGTCGAGGATAGTTTTATGGATATCTCAGTTGATTGTGGCTGGATTTTGTGGGTAGCTTAGTTACTTGTGGCTAGGTGCTATGGGTTGTACAGTTAGTTGTGGCTTTTTTCTATGGGCATCTTAGTTGGTTGAGGCTTGTTTCTATGGGTATCTCAGTTAAGTGTGGCTAGTTTCTAAGGGTAACTCAATTGGCTGCTGTAGGTAGCTCAGTTGCTTGTAACTAGATGCTATGGGTAGTACAGTTAGTTGTGGCTTTTTTCTATGGGCATCTTAGTTGGTTGAGGCTTGTTTCTATGGGTATCTCAGTTAAGTGTGGCTAGTTTCTAAGGGTAACTCAATTGGCTGCTGTAGGTAGCTCAGTTGCTTGTAACTAGGTGCTATGGGTAGCTCAGTTGCTTGTAACTAGGTGCTATGGGTAGTACAGTTGTTTCGTATGTATATGACACAAGCGTGAGTAACTATCGGAAAAATCAGTTAGTTTTCGATGGAGTAACTAAATGTTTCAAGTCAGCAATTTGTGCTGTTAATGAACTAAAAAACACAAATAATCACTCATTTGAAATACTTCTGTATGTAGGGGAGGGGTCAATAAATTTTAAGGAGTTTAATTTTTACATAAACAGGTAAAGAATACATCTTAATGCATATTCCCACGTACAAATGGTTTGCTTTGTTTTCAATTTCGTGGAAAGCTACACGACGGCTATCTATTCTAGCTATCTCTAATATAGTAGTAATAGACTAGAAGGAAGACAGCTAGTCAATACCACCCACCGCCAACTCTTGGGCTACTATTTTATTAATGAGTTGTGTGATTGATTGTCACATTATAATGCCCCCATTACTGAAAGGGCAAGTGTGTTCGGTGACGAGAATTCGAACGCGCGACCCTCAGATTGTGAGTCGAACGTCTTAACCATCAGACCATGTGCATAAGTAGAATCTTATTATAGATGTATACCCACCGATATAGCAAAAACAAATTGTTTAGTATCAATTCATAAATATTGCATAAAGATAAACACATAATGTGTAAAAACTATTATCAATCTTCCACTAAACATGAACGTCTACACTAAACTATTTCAGAAAAGTGAATATATATATATATATATCAGTAACGGCAGAATATATAAATAAAAACAATCTTATAATTCCAGGAAGTAGCTTAGTTGATAGGATCCACAGACGAAACTTAAGGGATAAATTACTTCTGCTTCTAAGTTTAATCCAACTTTATTAAAGTACATATCACTAACTCTGCCGCTGCTTAGGTTTCATCTATAATCTCCTCACTCAAGGTCAACAACCTCTGCTGTAAAAGAACCCAAGTGGTCAGCATCAACGAAGATTAGTGTGATTTTCTTTCACTTCCTCAGATATCGTATCAAAATAAGTGATAATTTTTAAGGTTGTACGGTTTCGACTTTCTACAAGAATCGAAAACAAAAAATAGAAAAAAATAGTTTTAATATTTACAACATTTCGGAATGGGATGCCCTTCCTCTGGTGATTTTAAAACTGTAAAGGAACTGTGCCAACGAGAAATGGCCTTGCTGGCAAGTAGGCTAAAGTTGTTGGTCTGGTCCCTTCTGTCATCTGCAAGTGCACTGTAGACCTTCCTGCTCTGGACCTCGTGGACCAAGAACTGGTCAACTAAAAGTGTCAATCCCAAAGGACGTTCGATGTGTTTCAGCAATCAAATTCTGCTATGGTGACCTCTATGACACATTCTATTTCATTACAGCTTAGCGCACATAGCCCTTGTGTAGCTTTGCGCGAAATTCAAAAACAAACAAATATTACTGCCTTATAATCACCAGAGGAAGGGCTTCCCAGCTCGAAACATTGTGAATATTAAAACATCTATTTCACAATATCAACTTTTCATAGAATATGTTTTTTCATCTTCTGTTTTCGATTTTATTCGTACCACAGCGGTTTTTTTTAGCTGATTTTTCGACTTTCTACATCTGCATTAAAATTATTTAAAACAAAGTTTAGAACTACGTACGTTGGAGAACAATGTTTATGTTTGTTACTTGTGGTCATGCTACCAGGAAGATTGCCTTATACAAAATGGAAACAGTTGTATTTATTTTTAATTAAGTTGACACTGACCTATAAGCTGCACGGCTAAACTTTATGGATAGTCAAACTGAATTTTTGAGCTACATCAGTAATATTTGACCTTTGTTCTCCAATTAGTAAACGTTTCCTGCGTCTATCGTCTTGTACAAAAGTACTTCAGCAGTTTTACTTATGAACCCAGAGAACCCGAATCACCAGTAAAGATTGTATTTTTGTTTTCTTTTTTTATTTAGAAAACACCTGTCTCCAGTGTCATTATTTTACTGGTCGAATTTGATTTATACTTTTTATCAAACTTATTCTCTCTTTCCTCTAGTTATTGTGGTGGTTTTGATTTACCTGGTAGTGATCAGATTTAACTAAAAATACAGTAACCAATAAGAGGCAGCGTTAGTAAGAAAAAAAAAAGGAATATTTATCCCTAACAGAAACAGTGTGCATACAATAAGGTTTTAAGTTCAAATAAAGTGAGGAATAGAAGAAGCATGTAGCGATCACTAAAGTGAATTTATTATATCACAGCTTCTAAAGTAGTCTGTACTTTGAAGGGTTTAGAACAAACTGAGAATTTCGCTGCTGCAAATGCGTTCCATTATTAGACGATAGTTCCAGAAGCGCCCTCAGTACTGCTATACTGTGTATATTAACAATTGCTGCTTGATTACAGGCACATAAATATACGTAAGAAATGTCACGTGAAAGATCTAAACTCTATTTTATTTTTTAGAACCTGTTTTCTTTTGGGAAGAAAGTTGAAAGGAAGTGACACAATAAAAATTAATACATTTAATTGTAGAATATCTATTGTGACGGGTTTGTTATTATATATTCATTTTAATATCGATGTTTGCTTGAATTAAATTTATATTTATAAATGTACATAACTTATACAGTTAAATAT
>NW_013666289.1:56023-58754 GCF_000517525.1 Limulus polyphemus
TACAGTTGGTGTGGTATAAACTTTGGAAGCTATAACTGTGATTGTTATAACGCTTTTCAATCGGAAAACTTAAGATATTTGACCAGGAGCATTTAGAAAGTTCGAACATTAGAAATCATTTAACTTCATTAGTACTTTTACGAAAACATTACCTAACTTCAACGGTAGAAAACTCGGCGTGGGCTGGTGAATAACGAAGGATAAAGCTAGCTAGCTTCCCGTTAAACGAATCGTACCTACAACAACTCGTAATAAACTCGCTCATCGTGAACCCTCGATAAGATATCAAGGAAGTTCCAGACTAGAAAAAAGACTTTATATTGCTTGTAAGTTTGTGAAACTTTTGTATAAAAATCAATATGTGTAATAACTATCTGTTATAGCTGTTATTGTAAATTGTATTGTTGTTTGAATATTAAAACATATTTGTATTAAAAAAGAAAACTGTGCGTATCAATCTTGTTGGAAAATTACATAAAATGACTATGTATCGGCTTTTACTTAACTGCTAAATCCAAAGTACAATTTAACTACTAAATTTAAAGTATCATTTAGCTCCGTTTCAGACCGTGCTAAATTCTAATACGTAATATAATAAACTGAGGGATCGTGTCCGAGATTTGAATCAGAGACAATATTCAATCTAAATTGAAATTTAAATCACAATTGAATTTATATTTATCAGTGCCAACAAGATTTGATCATGCTTAACAAACAGAAAACAAACGAACGGCGTAAGTAAGATCGTTTGGTGATATTTTTGTTTTCATTTCTAATAGATTTTCCTGAATGTTGTATATATTTTTATTTCACAGTAAAATGACTATGAGTCCTATATATTTCAATTATATTTTAGATAGATTTAATGTTATTTAATAGCTTAATAATTTTATTTTACTATTGTATTGTGCTATAATCTTATTAGGGTGATGGGGACAAACCCCTAAAAGCTTCAAGTTCTTCTACACCCTTCAGAAACTTCCCGTTTTTTGATGCGCTATCTCAACCTCCAGTGGCACAGCGGTATGTCTGCGGACTTACAATGCTAGAAACGAGGTTTTGATACCCATGGTGGGCAGAGCACAGATAGCCCATTGTGTAGCTTTGTGCTTAACTTCAAACAAACTAACAAAATCGCTATCACATCCAAAACCTGCTTTACGAGGCATCAGACTTTCTTGTTGTTATAGGCATTTCCGTGTACATTTATTTAAAAATTAAAAGCCTTTATTTATTGGAGCCCCCCAGTGGCACAACGGTATGTCTGCAGACTTAGAACGCTAGAATCCGGGTTTCGATACCCGTGGTAGGCAGAGCACAGATAGCCCACTGTGTAGCTTTGTGCTTAATTACAAACAAAACCAAAACCTTTATTTATTGGAAGTCATTGAATAGTTTGTTTGTCTGCCTATACATGACGTTATTAAGCACAAAGCTACATAATGGACTATCTGTGCTGTGCCCACCGCGAGTATCAAAACCTGGTTTTTATTATTATAAGCCTTCAGACTTACCGCTGAACCACTGGGGGGGAGGGGAAGTTGAATAGAATGAAGAAAAAGTAGTATTTTAAGATAGACGCAGTAATGTTCCTTGACAAAGCCCGATAAATTGTTTGAAATTAAACACAAAGCTACACAATTAGCTATCTGTGCTTTTCTCACCACGGGTATCGAAACCCAGTTTCTAGCGTTATAAGTCCGCAGACATACCACTGTGCCAGAGAGGCAGCAGTATAAATTATGAAATGGCTGACCAATCATTATGGTCTCAAACAATAAAGATTCTATTTCTTTACAGTTCTATTTGTTATTTTAACAATAAATAAGCTGTCCCAATAATAAATGCCTCAAGATATATGCTAAGTGTCAATTTTAGAGGGAAGGGTAATTTGAAAGTATAAGTTCTAAAACTAATTTAAATCAGAATAAAAAAAAACAATAAAATGCATGCTTAACTCGGAAGTGTATATAGTTTTTTGGAAACGTTTTGTAACATATTTGATATATACATGATGCACAGTGCAAATCATATCCACAAAATATGGCACTATTCTGCTAGATAGTAATAAACAAGAGCCTTGGATGGCAGTGTGCCTTACATTAAATTGTATATACAGACCCGAACAGCCTTGTTACAAAGAAATATACATTTTATCAATTTCATTTATGTGGTAAGCTTAGTCAGTATAGAATTATAGAAAGAGACACCAAAGGTCGTGAAGTTTCATTCTGTGATTTTGTTTGTAATCAGAACCCAGAGTTGTTTTATAATAAATATTTGTATCTTTCATAATACATGAACCCGTGTTTTTTTGCACGAAAGTATAGTGAATCGTAAGATATTTGAAAATAGATTTTTTAACAATTTTTCCTTCTACACAGTCGTGGTGAAATTTTTATAAAATCATTTTTTTTTTATTGCTGTGGACTAGTAATATAAATAATTTATGTGTTTATACACAGCGTGGTCACAAGTAAATAGACACCACCTTTTCAGAAAAAATTAAAATTTTCAATCATATTCACATGAATTGATGTATTTATAATTTAATTAATATATAGTAGATCTTCCTTTCGCTTCATGGAGTTCGTTGGGACCTTTGGGGTATCGTGAGAATCATCTCGTCAATTTTAGATTGTGGGATTTTCGCCCACTCTTGTTTCAAATCTTGGAGTAGATTGCTCTTCGAAGTTAGTTTTTTTTGGTTGTTTCTTGACTGCCGGTCGAG
>NW_013666289.1:59323-65119 GCF_000517525.1 Limulus polyphemus
GTGTCTATTTACTTGTGACCACTCAGTGTACATTTAGTATTTTAAGAGCCTTAGGTGGTCGGAAAGAAGACTTTTTAAACATATACTTCATAGATAATATATTGGAAGTTTTCAATTTACCTGTTATATAGGATGTCCAGACAACATGTCAATAAAATTGCTTAATTGTGTTTCAGGGAGAGAGATGCTTTAAACTCCTGCTACAATGGTTGGTAAAAGCTCACTAGACTTACGAAGGTACATTGAAGTCAACATTAAATACCATGTCAGCGCGACAGGGGTCCGATATGAGTTTCAGTATATTCAGAAACGAATACCAATAATTTGCTAATATAATTTCCGAAAATCCTGTAAATGTTTAATACGTGTTCGTCATGTCAGTATAGATAATCTTTAATTACTGAAATTTAGAAATTTGACTTTTATATTATTACTAGAAAACCTGGTGAGATTGGACTAAATTACAATGTTCCACAGTAATTCCTGTATTGTTTGTTTGTAATTAAGCACAAAGCTACACAATGGGCTATCTGTGCTCTGCCCACCACGAGTATCGAAACCCGGATTCTAGCGTTGTAAGTCCGCAGACATACCGCTGTGCCACTGGGGAGCGTAATTCCTGTATGCTAAATCCGAAAATTATATCCATTTTTCTCCATCATGTACAGGTTTTATACAAAACGTCATAACGCAATACATAAAAGACCACAACACATAGTTTTGAGACTAAAAGACGTAGATTTCACAAAAAAAAAATCAGGATGAATGAAGATGAATATTCGTTTGACATCAATGTTCTTCCCTTTTCTTGAGTTTGTTTGTATTTTTGTTAACAAACATAATAATAAAAAATGCTCATTGTTGTAAACGAAATAACAATTTGATCTAAATAAGAGTTTTTTATTACTTCCTGATTTGTAAAAAAACCTTACGCGATTGAAGAAAATGAATATTATTTTCGAAATCTGCATAGCTGAATTATGGAAAATCCGTTATTAAAATCAAAACAACTTTTATGAAGTGTAAATTCGCAGGTCTGTGTTATCTGTAAATCTTCCCTTGATTAGTCTTTGTGTGTAAATGCAAAACAATTTCAATGAGGTCCTCACTTTATTAATTTCTGTTCTATGGTTCTCCTTGGTGACATTGAATAGGTTGGGCATTGAACGAAACCAGGACATTTTGAAACTACATTTGCATGTCATCCTTTGAAAAGTTTTAGGATAAATACTTGGACAGGCCTCTTGGTAGCATTAAATAGGTTTAGACATCGTAGTACAACACGAGGAAACATAAATGTAATAAAGAACTACCGATGCCAGAATGGAGTTTCTTATTGACCATATTTCATGCTAATGAAGTAAGCTAGCTGTAGCCATTGAACGTCTGTAAGTTGTATTTTCATTTTATACCAATGACTGTGATGTCATAGTAATGAAAGAACATAATGTCGTGTGTAGGAATTTGTGGAAAACTACAGTAAATGGAACAAATTGTCAGAAGTCTTGATATTGGATAAACTAGTTCGACACATTCGTGTGTCCTCATCAGTCTCATATTGTTTTCTGTTAGAATATAACATAAGATTGAAGAGGACACATGAGTGTGTTGCAACAAGTTTCTCCAATGTCAAGACTCTAACAGTCTGTTCCATTTACAGAAGTTTTTCTCTAACTGTGTTGCCACAGTTTGAAGTTTAGGTTAAGACTCTAACAGTCTGTTCCATTTACAGTCGTTTTTTATCTAACTGTGTTGCCATAGTTTGAAGTTTAGGTTAAGACTCTAACAGTCTGTTCCATTTACAGAAGTTTTTTCTCTAACTGTGTTGCCACAGTTTGAAGTTTAGGTTAAGACTCTAACAGTCTGTTCCATTTACAGAAGTTTTTATCTAACTGTAATGCCATAGTTTGAAGTTTAGGTTAAGACTCTAACAGTCTGTTCCATTTACAGAAGTTTTTCTCTAACTGTGATGCCATAGTTTGAAGTTTAGGTTAAGACTCTAACAGTCTGTTCCATTTACAGAAGTTTTTCTCTAACTGTGATGCCATAGTTTGAAGTTTAGGTTAACCCTGAATTTTCTTCTTTTGTGAAAAGTTTAAGAGTTCAGTCACTTTTTGTTCATAAAAACCTTACTCTTACATCCTTTAAAAACGTCACAGTTCCATTAAGATAGCGCAGTTCATCACGTGCCTGGAATTACGATAAACCTTAGTGCATGGTTGTTCTCCACGTGACGCGTGCTGAGAGACATGGGGAGCTCGGGTTGCCTAATCAGGGCCTGACATCTCACTATTTTTCGCGCCACTTGTCAGTTGTCAAATGAAATCATTGGATGGTACCGCTGAAGAATCACAGCGTTGGATGAAAAGTGTGCTTAAAAAAAACCTATGTTTAGGGCAAAGAAGAATAAAAAGGGAACTAAACTACAACTGCCAAGCGAGAGAAAATACTAGAAACAGTTTCAAAATATCATTTTTTATTTTAATGATACTAACCCTGACAACTTCGTTACGATAAGTACGTCATATATGGTAACCCCGAGTTTCTGCTTTCTTCAAAAGTCAAGTTCGCTGGTTAATTCTTAAAAACGTCCTCAAAGGCTAAATGATGTTAAACTCTCTCCGAGATTTATATACCAGATCCTCGCGAAAGATCGCCGATACGAACCCAATTTTTAAGTTCGTCGATTTTTTTTCCATAACGAATTGTCTATTAAGTATGTGAAGGGATTCTTAAAAATCATTACAAAGTTGGTGAAAAAACAAACACTCCAATATGAAAATCAATCCGCTTGGTTACAGTTAAAATCAAACAAAGATTAACAATTCACCAGAGGTTAAGAAATGACAATTGTTATGATAAATAAGCGCGTGTGGAGTTTAAGGGCCTGCTCTCTCTTTAGTGGATATTTGTTAATAAAAACCTTTTACTCACTTCAAGGTGGGAAGTAACTCTACCAGAAACACATCTTCTAAGCTACTAACTAGTACATAAACCTTGAACAATTTAAAATGACAGTTTTATTTGAAATTAGTATTTGTTACGTGTATATTTTATTTCGGGTTTTTTTAAAGGAGGGGAACTTGTTAGACAAGTTATTATGCTTAACGGTTGCACTTCTTAATTTTTTTATATCATAGTTCATAACATATTTGCCTAAACTACTTACAAAGAAAGTCTCAAGTTTCATTAATGACAATAAAATGTGCACTTTAAATGTAATTTTTCATTTGTTTAGTGTGATATTTTTTAAAATTTAACAATTATAACTTATTAAGAAGGGACTGTGAGAGAGGTTGATGGTATGTTATCATAATTTAAGTAATCTTCTGATAAAGTGATATGAACACGTACCAACTTAAACTAGGTTACGAAAACCCGGACTATGATCAATTCCAAGCCATGTCAGCCCTCCTCAATTGAGATGGGTCGGTTACAAAGATTTTCATTAATTCAAGCTTTATATGGCTTAAGACGTTGCATATAGAATGGTATAGTTTTTGAATATATTATCACACCTTCGTACAGATTCAGGGTATACAACTTTCCAACCAGGACGGTGTGCAGAAATTTAATTTTACCCGCTATTGAGGGGGGAGGGGAGCACATTAAACACACATGTATTATATATATATATATATATATAATATTAACAATGCACATATATCATATACATAGAAATAACAGCAACACGTTCATGAAAATTATCGAAGCCGTATGCATAAAATTACTGCACCCCATGCCCCTGTTTGCTCACCTTGTGCACAGTCTTGTTTTCCAACTATGTACATATATAGTACTCAGGTTATATTCTCTTTTTGGTGGGTGAAGGTTGCGATATAAAAACATTTCAGCTCAAAGTAGTTGAAGGCTGTAGTTTCAGACAATGACAGCTGTCTTGTAATAGTTGAGTTCGATCAATAATTTCAACTCACTATTCAAAGAGATGAAAATATCGAGAAAAAATAACTTCCATTCTTTAGATTCACTTCTTTAAATAAACAGAACATAGAAAAACTTGGTTAACAAAGAAGAGTCTATAGAGTATTTTGTAAGTGAATGAGTAGATGAATACAAACGTCGCCGATTTTCAAAGATAAGCTCTGAAAATTAATTCCTGGTTATAGTCGAAAACGCTGACGACGCGAAAAATAAGTTTGTGGATTTAGCTCTAGGTGTTCCTCACGTTGAACTTTCATATGGGTAAAATAGCTTTCCTTTTCTCAATCGAAGGCATTTGAGAAAGGTCAAAGGTAAACAGGGAAGTAGTTTTATAATTTTAATCAGGTTTCTAGTTCGTTTTTTTCTTAAATCGCCAAATTTGTATATTTTGGCAGAAACAAAATGTGAGTCCAGTACAGTCGTGCAGGACTTGTCACATCATTGAGTTATATAGATCAGGTTCGATAAAATAATATTTCAAACCGTTGTCCTGTTCAACTTACACCTCAGATTTTCGCAATGCACAATTTGCTGTGAAGTTCTAGAACATAATACAAATAAAATTATGAATGTATGTATTTTATTTGGCTATTTTTATTCAGATAAAATTATTTATCAGCATCATAAGGATGCACAATGCTTTAAGGTTAATGGTTAAATTTGAAATAAATATGCCTAAATTTTGTTGTTTGTTTCCAGCTAAAAAAATGTAGAAATTAGTGTGTAAAAGTCTAAGACATTTTCACAGCGAAATGTCTCAAAGAACACGACTCTACCTGCACGTTCCACCGACTCTTACTTCCAGTAAAATACTACACAACACACCGTGTTGGCGCTTTTTTCATTAAAAGCGTCTTTATGACAGTATCATACTACACATTTTTGTTGACGCTAGTTTCAGCAAAAGCATCTTTATCATGAACAACGATAGTGGTTCATAATAGGGATCGTAGGAAATTGCACAAAACCCTAATAAAACGTTCGGGCAGAAAGCACCTTAAACAGTAAAGATTCAGTTCAAACAACCCTTTAAAATCTTTACTATTGACTGTTATAAGCTGTACACATATAAAAATGCACAAAAAAGTACGTTTATTAGTCTTACAGAGAAAAGAAAATCCGCTCAAAACGGCCGTTTGTAATTCTTCTTATTATTATTCTCTTGCCAGTCTACAACAAAAAGGGCTTGGTATATTACACCCAAACATTATGTAGATTACAAATAAGGTACTGCGAAGTTCGTAGGGGTATTGAAAAGTCGATTTGTTATTTCTATATTTTACATAAGCTAAAAAACATCATAATTCTAGCGTAAACGATGTTATCATTACCCCTTGAAGTTAGCTTAAGTTAAGTTAGTTAAAGGTGTTTCTTTAAAAAAAGCTTAAATACAGATTGAAACAGGAATTACCAGCCAATAATAGATGAACATTCGTTGACTGTAACATGTACATACTCAATGCTATGTACACTATATGATCGATGTCTTTAGGGAGCCAACCCTATTATGTATGAAGTGAAGGAGTAAAAAATCAATACACATAATATTACATTTTAGAATAATCGCATTAACGACACGAAGGTTAATTTAAAGTGATGTTTTAGACATATATGTTTTATTTGAAATGGCTGCTTTTCTACTAGTAAAAGTTTATACGCGCTTTGTGTCTTTGTCTGGGCATATATTTGCCCATTGCTATGCATTATATATAGAGAGAATTTAGTTACACAAAAACTATAAATGCTCACTATATTCACACACACACACACAAATCACCACGACAATCTCCAGCTGCAGCTTAACATTTTCCATCTCGAACTAATGTGATCAATTATTCAATAGCTACAGTAAAT
>NW_013666289.1:65499-72681 GCF_000517525.1 Limulus polyphemus
GTGATGTTTTAGACATATATGTTTTATTTGAAATGGCTGCTTTTCTACTAGTAAAAGTTTATACGCGCTTTGTGTCTTAGTCTGGGCATATATTTGCCCATTGCTATGCATTATATAGAGAGAGAATTTAGTTACACAAAAACTATAAATGCTCACTATATTCACACACACACACACAAATCACCACGACAATCTCCAGCTGCAGCTTAACATTTTCCATCTTGAACTAATGTGATCAATTATTCAATAGCTACAGTAAATCATCATGAACCGTAACAGCTAGCTATTAGCTATGTTTATTATCATTACGATGTATAAAGTTAGCTACCATATTAAATAAATCTTTGCTCATATTTGAGCATAAAAAAGATGGTGAAGTCAAAATAGGAATTTGTCGTTTGAGTAAATAATGTCTACAGTATCGCCAGCCTTGTTTTCTTACTTTTACGTTACATTTTTTAAGGTTTTTAAATTCCCAATTTTTTTATTTATCTTGTGCTTTATTACTTTACACGTTCTATTGACATTAATTTCAGTAAAAACTCCTGTGTACTGTATTGTGCTACACGTTCTGCTGACACTAATTCCAGTAAAACCTCCCGTTTATTATGTTATGCTACACGTTCTGCTGATGCTATTTCCAGTCAAAAGTCATGTGTACTGTATTGTGCTACACGTTCTGCTGACGCTATTTAAGTAAAATCGTTTTCTGCCAATTATTTCCACCATAAAAGTGAGAAACATTGCAGTTTCTATGCCCTTACTATAAATATGTAGTGTCACAGTATTTGTTTAAAGCGCAATTTTTAGTATCCTTGTAGGATCTAGCCGTTTAGAATTGTGTCTTTAAAAGTTACAATGCTTTTTTAAATTACTTTAAATAACATCTGTAGAAGTACTAACAATAAATATGAAACCCAATCTATCATTCAATTGTCACTACACGTGACCTGTATAAATAGTTGTTTGCACCATGTTTTACCTTATAGAGGGCATTCTATTGAACAAGAAGTTTTATGTTACTTAAACATATTTTTCTAAACTAGCTACACCATATTACTTGTAGGTTACAGGGCCCCTAGTAAAATAAGTCGTCTGAAGAAATTGAAACACTATATCACTAATATTGCAATTAATCCAGGTAATTATAGATATGGTCCCCTATGTAATATCTGTAAAATGAATGATTTCGCTTAATTTTTTTTAATCAGTTCTTTACGCCGAGTGTCGTAACAGACAAAACCACAGTATTATTCAATAAGAAGCAACGTGTAAACCCCTCTAGTAATGGTCAGTAAAAAATCAGGTCGATAATTTGAGGATTAGTTCATAGTTTTGCTGGTTTATGAGGGTGTGAAATCTTCTATTAATCTTGTGTAAAAATAATAACTTAATGTTATCAGACAAAATCGAGTGTACAGTGTTCCCAGAGACTGACAATAGTTATGATTCACTTATTTCAAATGACTCTTTTTGAATTGAGAACATTACTAAAATTTGAAAGCGAACACAAAGGTATGTACACGTATGTGATTCAGACAGAACAGAGAATATGGCTTTATCCGTTCATAAATTGTGAGAGATGCCAAAGTTCGACTAACACACAAGATTTATCGTACAACAAATAAAAAACAACACCACCAGCATGGCTTATGTCCGGGAGTTCAACATGGTCTCCATCAATGTCAATTGGCTTTGCCTGTGGACCGAGTCTCATTAATCAACTTTTGGGAAATGGATGGGTGACATTTTCAACGCCATCATAAACCTAGCACTGTAATATACTTTTTGATAACTATATTTTTCAACCTCTAATTGGTAGTTTCTCTACATAGATCGTAATGTATCAGTTCTCAGATTCCAAGAGGCAATTAAACACTTAATGTCTGGGTTATTCTATTCGTTCGTGTTCTTTTTTATGGCATCGCAGACTGAGATCACGTCTATCACAACACAGACGAATAAAGTGAAAATATGTTTCTTATGACGATTATTTCAAACATGGTATTGATAAACACGTATTTGCAAATTCCCCATATCAGATTTACGATGCTTGTTTTGAGTAGCGTGTTCCCAAAGTAGGAATCCATTATTATATATAACAAATTTTATATATCGTATTTCCAAAGTAAAAACCCATTATTATATATAAGACGTTTCACATATCATGTTCCAACGTAAGAATCCGTTTTTATATATATAACAAATTTTGCGTATCATGTTTCCAAAGCAAGAGCCTATTATTGTCTAAAAGACCTTTCTCATATCATGTTTCAACGTAAGATCCCACTATTATACATAAGACGTTTTACATATCGTGTTTCCACAAAGTTCGAACCCATTATTATATATAAGACGTTTTACATATCATGTTTTCAAAGTAAAAACCCATTAATAGAAAAAAGAAGTTTTACATAACGTGTTTCCAAAATAAAACCCGTTATTACATAGAAGACGTTTCACATATCGTGTTTTCAAAGTAAAACATACTATCATATATAAGACGTTTTACATATCGTGTTTTCAACGTAAGTACCAGTTATTAAATATAAAACTTCTCTTAGTGAGATTTATATTATAGAAATTGAGAACTATTACACATTGTCTCATATCTTGTTTTCATCGTAGGTACCCGTTATTAGTACAAGACATCTCAGTGCGTGTTTTATAATGTAATAATCCATTATTAATTTAAGGTGACTGCAGAATGTATTTTTAATGCAAGAGTTTAGAGCTACTCATCAATGTTCTTCTAATGTGAGAACCGAAAATTTTTACACGACTTTCCTTAGAGTATTAATATGAGATTTTTGGAACCAATAGATTGTTTGTTTGTAATTAAGAACAAAGCCGGTATCTAGCGTTGTAAGTCCGCAGACATACCGCTATGCCACTGGGTGGGGGGGGGGGTGTCAGAAACCAATAGAATGAGGCAGGTAAATTAAGTAAGTGTGTACCCATGTAAATGGAAAAACAAAAAATCGTTGTGTAAAATCTAAGCCCTGTGGAAGCCACATTAAGCATGCAAGGGTTCCAATCTGCTTCATTTCTATTAAGTTACTGTTTCGCTGTATGTTTAGGATCGTCATCTAAACGACGTCCACAAGGAACAAAACGGCGGATGAGTATTTGCTTATATGGGGTAGAACCCAATAATCCATTAATACGGATCATCAGTTTCAGGTGTGATTAAACAACCCCATACTTGGATGCTACCTACACCATACTTACTGAAAGTTGTACACCATTTCCTTTTATTCTCTCATCACTGCTGTGACGAATGTTCTGGCGCCTCAAACTTTGACTCATTATATCAAAGTACTCGTTTTGACACACAGGTTGTCCTATTTGTTTGAGTTGTGAAAACTGTTTGTTGCCTTTCCGTCACAGAGGGTACCTTGCTGCATTCTCGACACAATGTTCGTTGCTCTGTGGAAGGGTCAACTTTGACACCAGTGGTTTATTGAAGTTCTGCAGCAAGATAGCTGCTAAATTTACATCTGCCTCTTAGTGAAGTAAGCCTATAAGATACTTGACATCTGATCTGGAGAGCATAAGTGGGCCTGCTCTTGTCATTAGTGGTACCAGTTTCATTATATATTTTCATTATTTTTTGAAATCCACTTTTTGAAGAAATTTCCCGATGACTGTAACTCTCTTTATATAAAGCTATTATGATGTTTTACTTTATCACAAACTGTGATTCTTGGAGACATATTTCGTGCTTTACAGTAGAACAATCACGATAGTCACATACTAAAGATAATTGGATCTTAACGATCAGGAAATATGTTTTTGATGCTTTCAAAGTATAAAATTAATAAATGGCTGGAATGTTATTCAATGTTGGAAATCAGTTTAATAGCCACAGCATTACAGCATTTAAAAGCTACACGCCCCAGTTTTGTCATTCTTACATTCTTGTTTTTTAAGTGAAACACGTCCAGTAGTGTGTCAGTGTATTACATTCTTGTTTTTTAAATGAAACACGTCCAGTAGTGTGTCAGTGTATTACATTCTTGTTTTTTAAATGAAACACGTCCAGTAGTGTGTCAGTGTATTACATTCTTGTTTTTTAAAGTGAAACACGTCCAGTAGTGTGTCAGTGTATATGTACATATAAATGATATAAGAGCATTCAACACCTGGTTAAAAGTAACTGACCGACAGCGTTCTTGGACTCAATCTACTTGAAAACTCTTAACATTGATACTGAGAGAAACTGTAGTTAAACTATCAGGAGAACATATATCTGCGCTACTCCTTTAGCTGTGTTACCTGCCTATATGACGACAGTGTCAAGTTCAATGTACAATTGTCAGGTTTGTTACAATATTTCCATTTGATAACACTACACATATGCCTCTGAGTGTTCAGTGCATTATAATATTTATATGTGAACATAGCATGTGTTTTTTAAGATTTTAAAATTGTATATGACAGCGCTGTTAAAAGCCAAGCATAGTGTCACACATTCGGGCGCATGCCGAGCGTCCAAGCGTTTAGTAGCCTGCAGTTTACGCTAAGTTCTAATACGTAATGCCCCGACATTACCATAGTTGAGGGTAGCTTTCTGATAATAGTATAGATTATTGTAGCACTTCATGTAGTCCACACCATGGACTAGCATAATATCTTAGTAGTTTTATTGTAACAAATATGGAAGATGGAAATACTACATATAGTTTCCAGGTAACGCAGTTGACGAGGTTGGTATAACTGGGGTGTCCCTGTAACAACGTAAACTCGAGTAACACCTGGTAATACCAGGGTTAAGAGTTGTACTGTCCTGAGTTGTTGAGTGACAGCATGGGTAAATATAATATTCATGTAATTTTCTTTACATGAATATTATCTTTACCCATGCTGTCACTCGATAACTCAAGACAGTGCAACTCTTACCCCTAGTATTACCAGGTGTTACCTTTTTCTGGTAACACCTGGTAATACTAGGGGTAAGAGTTGTACTGTCTTGAGTTATCGAGTGACAGCATGGGTAAATATAATATTCATGTAATTTTCTGGTAACACCTGGTAATACTAGGGGTAAGAGTTGCACTGTCTTGAGTTATCGAGTGACAGCATGGGTAAAGATAATATTCATGTAATTTTCTGGTAACACCTGGTAATACCAGGGTTAAGAGTTGTACTGTCCTGAGTTATTGAGTGACAGCATGGGTAAATATAATATTCATGTAATTTTCTGGTAACACCTGGTAATACTAGGGGTAAGAGTTGCACTGTCTTGAGTTATTGAGTGACAGCATGGGTAAAGATAATATTCATGTAATTTTCTGGTAACACCTGGTAATACCAGGGGTAAGAGTTGCACTGTCCTGAGTTGTTGAGGGATAACATGGGTAAAGATAATATTCATGTAGTTTTACGGTAATGACGTTAATACTCCATTTCATTTCTATAAACTTAAACTATTACTAACATTGAAAAAAATAATAACTCAGAAAATTTCCTAATAGCAACACATACACGGGTAATACTTCAATATTTAGTAACATGAACAAGGATAATACATTAGCTATTTAGCATTAGCAATATTAACAAGAATAATACATAAACTATTTAGCAACATAAACAAGGGTAATACTTAACTATTTAGCAACACGAACAAAGGTAATTATTGATGTGTTTTCCTGTAACATCATCGTCGACACTAAAAATCACTGATGACAAATTTTGTTAACTTCGAGTGTGGTGTCATTCCATTACTTACGTTTACAAATTCGTCCTAGCATTTCAAAAATCTTGTCCTTATGAAATGGACAAAACTGTGCGATCTGAACTTATCTTTCTCACTTTACAAACTCAGTGTCATTAAAGCTTCAATAAATCTTGAAAGTAAAGATAAGAAAAGGTGAAACTGGAGAAATGATAAAGTTATGCTATGTAACAGCTAATTTTTATTGGTGGGAGTTGGTTTTATTGAGAATTCTTAAGCCTAATCTTCCTAATTTTGAACTAATAGGCTAGTCAACAGCGCCCACCGACAACTTTTGAGTTACTTTTTTTCTGATCGGATAGTGGGATCTCTCTGATACTCTTGTATCGCTAACACGCCCCCAAAGTGCGGGACGCGATTTTGCGGCAACGAATCGCGATTATAAATCCGGGCACACTAACCACTAGGCTACGTCAGGCCTATCATATTAACTTTGCAGTTAAAAATTTTGAATCTTGGAATCGCATACTACAGATGTACGAATGTTTGGTTAACAGGTGATACGTAACTTAGCTACCTATGGACACATCTGTGTTCTTCATAACTAGAAAATCAGTAAACCATTTTAAACGGTTTAGTTCGCAACACTCTCGTGATTAACATAAGATCGCGACCAATATACTTTGTTTAAATATGGCAGATAACCATTAATAATTCATTATGTTTCTTCGAAAATGTTGAGTTTGTCTGTGAGAATACTTTCATTTTCATTTATATATTATTAATGTACTAGCTTATTAGATATTACACGTGTTTTTCCTTTGTAAAATTACGAAATCCTAACCAAGATGTCCGTATTTCTAGGTTCTACAAACTTTGAACCATAATCGTTTGCTTATGGAGATGAAGAGAAATATTAGATTAGAACAAACAGAAATATATATATATTTTGCGCCCAACTTAAATAGAGGGGGTATAAAAAAACTAAGTTCAAAGATAGTTTGTCATTTCTTCACAAGGACTAGGTAGACACACATATATATATATATGTATGTATATAGTTTTTTGTTTTTTTCATAACTAAAAACTTAATTCTTATTGACAACCCTTGTTACGTTCGGACCGAGGAATCATGCACATCTTTCCAAGAAAAACGTTTTCCTTCTAAATAGCACCAGTCTTCTGAGTGTTGTGGAAAGCTAAAGCAGACTTTGGGGACTATGAATGATTCCATTGTGGAGCATCTTCACTCAGCAGTCCTGCAAGTGCCGTGAGGCGCAATACGGGATTCTCAGGGTTGTTCATTAAAAAAGCCGCCGACGCTAACGGCCGGGCCGTTACGGTAATTTCGCCCCGGTCTTAATGAATGTGCCCATTATTTGAGGGCGAGAAAAGAGATCTATGAGATGGATATATAGGACAAGAGGTAGGCTTAGCACAATCCGCGAATTTCCTTGTTTTACAGTAAACATCCTGTGTGACTTGAGACTTGCTTTACACCGCCT
>NW_013666289.1:73609-76357 GCF_000517525.1 Limulus polyphemus
ATCTGAAGTTTGTTGTTTAAACATTTTAGAACATTGTTAATTATTACATACACTAACATTGTTAATTATTACATACACTATTCGTTGCTTCGTCATTATGTATTGTGTCAGAATTTGCTGTCCAAACGTTCTTGAATTTATGCACAAATTTTTGTTTGTTTGTGATTAAGCACAAAGCTACACTATGGACTATCTATGCTCTAACCTCGACGGGTATTGAAACCCGGGTTCTAGCGTTGTAAGTTCGCAGACATACTGCTGTGCCACTGGGAGTATGCACAAATTTAATATTATACTTAAAACAAAATATAAGTAATTCAGGAGAGAAAAAAAAAAGAATAACTTTGACTTGAAAGTAGATTACCAGCACGTGATTGTAGTGATTTGGAGCATGCTAAGTTTTGATAAACGAATTCGCTTAAACTTTTTAATTGACTAGAACCGTATTCTGAACTTCGTTACCTTGGCCAAAGTTCGAGCAAAATATTTTTTCTTATTTCTAAATTGTATTTATATAATTACAAGTGTAAGTTGTCAACACAACTTGAAAAAATATACGCTTTCATATACCATAGTATCAAAAGTATCAATAAAAGTTCTGACCACTCGTTCCAGAAGATTCTCTTTGCCATATATGTATATATTTTACAACCTCAAGTGGTTGTTAGTTTATATTACTTTCTAGCATGCAAAATGAAACTGTACTGATGGCGATTATTAAAATGTGGATCTCAAAATCTTGCTGCAATATATATTCTGTACACATTAGTTTTATGTAGTACACGAGATATTACACAAATTATAAACTCAAGGGTGGATAACCTGTATGACAAAAAATAATAAAAAACTATTGCAGTAAATAATATATACATGATGCTTTTCTTCTTCTGAATAGTGATCATTATATTATAAAACAAAAACGTGTTAGCTTTAAACCATGAATAGTGATTATTATGTTATAGATCAAGAACGTGTTAGCTTTAAACCATGAATAGTGATTATTATGTTAGAGAACAAGAATGTTTTAGCTTTATACCCTGAATAGTGACAATTATAGAACAAAAACGTGTTAGCTTCATACCCTCAACAGTGATCAATATCAGGTCCTTACGCAGAATGTTTGAAAGGAGGGTTCTAATTTGTGAGATCAAAAGCCAGCACATATTGTGCCAAGCACAATTAGCATGCTACGGGGGGGGGGGGGTCTGGAGACATGTCCCTCCCCAGAAATAAATTGTATAAAATAGATGCTATGATATTAAATGTAGAAGCAATTTTACATGGAATCTAGCATAGACAACTGCATGGCTGTTCACATAAAATGCACAAACATTCAATGAAAAGTCAATAAATAATTCTGTTGTAACACTGCATGGGGAGCTTGACACAAGTTAGCATAAATATGTATGTTTTATTATAGTAATGTACTGTACTATCTACATGTAGAGTACTTACTGACTGTTTAATTACATTACTAATTTGAACAACTCTATACAACATTTCAATAATTGATTATCATATATGTACAATGTATGCATGCTCCGTTCTTCTCGAGTGCTTTTCCATAAATAACTTACATACAGTTTCAATGTTGATAGCAGTGTCATAATTATTATATATTAAAGCTAGAGCACTCAGTCTTTCTTTGGTTTGTGTATACCTCAGGTAATTATTCAGTCTATGTGGACCTTAGCGAAAAAGAGACAATTATTTAAAGCTTTGGATACAAATGTGATAACCAACAACGTAACGAATATTTGTATATACGTTTGACTTGTTTTAATATATTATTTTAAAACAAGTGGACTGTGTTGCTGTTTGTTTATTGTTGAAATTTATCGCCAACAAGTCACAGACACCTACCGTAAAGAATCCGGCCTACAAACCTGAAAGGAGCAATACGGCCTCGGACTTCCAGTTACTAAGTGTCAACAGAAGTCATTACATGCGACTATTTCAAGCCGAAAAAAATGATGATGCTTCATCAAAATAATGTAGACTATATAGAAAACCTTAAATACCATAAGCATAATTTTTTTACATCACAAAAAATAGGGAGTTCGAACCCCCTCGAACCCTCCCTGCGTACGTGCGTGATTATATTATAGAACAAGAACGTGCTAGCTTTATATCCTGAATAGTGATCATTATATTATAGAAAACGAACGTGTTAGCTTTAAACAAGAAAGGTTTAGCACTAAGCACCTGAAACGTGTATCACAGAACAAGTTGAATAATTCTTATTGTGTCACAGAACAATAAAGTATTAGCACTAAGTGTTTGAATAGTGCTCATTATGTCACAAAACGAGAAAGTGTTAGCATTGATCATTTGAATAGTGAACACTCTGTCGCAAAACAAGAAAGTGTTAGCATTAAAGAAACTTAAAACGAAAAATTCGTGATGAATAATTCAATTTTTATATTTGATAAAACTAAGTCTTGCTGTGGATAAAAAAAAAAGAGAAACGAAAGTTAAAACAGAAAATGTGGCTGATTTTCATATTTTTGTAGCAAACATTTTCGTTTCCAATAACATGTTTAAAAGTATTAGTCATTTTAAAATGCTTTGTTGTCAATGTATAGTGTAATTATTTATATACTCATAGATACGCGCTCACATGAACATTTTAGAACATACTAAATAAACTTTGAAGCATAGATTATATAGAATAATGAGCCCGGCATGGCCAGGTGGATAAGGCGCTCGACTCGCAATCTGAGGGTCGTGGGTTCGAATCCCCGTTCC
>NW_013666289.1:76540-85919 GCF_000517525.1 Limulus polyphemus
CCTTCCCTCTAGTCTTACACTGCTAAATTAGGGACGGCTAGCGCAGATAGCCCTCGTGTAGCTTTGCGCGAAATTCAAAAAACAAAACAAAAACAAATATATAGAATACATTCAGAAGACATTATAGAAGTGGGATAAATTTTTGACATAGTGTACAAAACTTTGAGTACAAACATTATCGCTTCTACCTATTTAACCTTTAGAACTGTTCAACAAAACAGTAAAAATATAAATACACCAACTCCCAGTATCAAACATTATGCCCATCTACGTTCCATAGATGTTTATTTTTGTAATGTTCGCCCAAACCTATAATAAGACTATCAACTCATAGCCATCCCTAATTTTAAACAGATAGACGGAAATGAGTTGGTGTCAAGCACCTACCACCCTGTTCGAATGGTGGAGTTTCACCTCCATTCTTATAACGCACCCACGGCCACAAAGTGTGGAGCGTGCTTTTGCAGCAACAAGTTGTGAAATGTAATTTCTCGATTTCACAGTCGCAGAACAATACTCACTAGGTCACACACCCGGTTCTCGTTCCAATTCTGGATCGTAATGCCAAAAGTATATATTGCTTGATACCAAAAATTCTATGCTGGTGAGTATATTTCAGATACATAAATATATTATATAAATGTATGTATTGTATTAGAATATATACGATATCTCACATTTGTATGACTAATTACAATAGCATTTCCAATAATAGGAGTAAAATCATCGTAGGCCCTGCTTATGACAAATATGGCAGCTTTATTCGGAAAATAAGTTCTCCTAACCTATTTTTGTATCATATATGATGATTTAATATCATAATATCTTCCCTTTCATAACTAGTCCTGGCAAGCCTGGTGATTAGAATGTTCGACTCGTGGGCTCGAATCCCTTTCAGCCGTAATTAGGTACGACTAGTTAAGTAAGTTCAAATCATCTACTAGATTTATAAGATTTTCTTGCTTCGTGACTTTCAGCAAATCACAATAAATCAGATTGTTTCTTCTTACTTATCGGCTTCTTTTGATATTGCATGTACATTACAAGATTTTTCGCAGCTAAGCCTATAGATTATTTACATCCATAGGTTTGTTTGCTTGAATTAAGGCACAAACCTACACAACGGGCTTCTGTGCTCTGCCCACCACGGGTATCGAAACCTGATTTCTAGCGTTGTAAGTCCGCAGACATACCACTGTGCCACTGGGGGCACATCCTTGGGAATTCTACACTTTTCTTTTTTGTTTTTTTACTTTAGCAGTAAAGAGTAGACTCTGTTCTGCTCATTTCTAACACAAGACTTTAATACAATCCTGCAAATCGCTTCAAAGTTGCCCACCTTCAATAAATTTTGTTGTTATTTTTCTTATTTAGAACTTTCGTACAAAGGGCTATCTGCGCATAGCGGACCCTCATTTTGAACTGATAGACTAGATGGAAGGCAGGTAGTCAACAGCATCCAATCCACCGCCAGTTCTTGAGCTATTCTTGTTTGACCGAATGGGGGGTGGACCTGACCCTAACTCTTAGATAGCATCTATTGACCGAATGGGGGGGACTTGACCCTTACTCTTATATAGCATCCACGGTTCTCAAATATGGAGCACTAATTTTGCCGCAACGGGCCGCTAAACATGAACCCTCGAATTAAAGGTCTGAGCACGCTAACCACAAGATCACGCTTGGTCACGAGGTTTTAGTAAAAGATGGTCTTTATTCCCACTGGTTATAACTTACGTCACCAAGTGCAACTTTGGCACTTTATCAGCAAATTTTATAAGTCTATAACCATTTTGATCACTTGGAAAGGGCAAACGTTAGAAACGGCTTAAACTAAACTGGCGAATCAGATGAAACAGATTATTGGATAGCTGAAAGAAGTGTTACAGTTGCCATGGTGCCTGATAGTTCTGTTATTATCGTGCAGTTTTGTGTAATAACAGTAGCCTATCAAACAATCAAATTCCAGCACAGGTAATTTATCATGCCAACAGATAGGAACTAGAAGACTTTCACAGTTTATCAACGTACTACGTGGGACTTGAAAGTTGCAAGCACAGCTAAATTGAATTCAGTTAAATGAAGTGACTTACAGAGTTTAAGAGTAGCACCGTTTCCCTATTCAAAACAAGTTTCGACTCGTTATTAAGAGACGTAATTGGCATTTTCTCGATCTCAGCAGTCACTACGTACACTCAGCGGCTGGTCACATCTTTGTACGGCATGCTTAGCAAAAGTAGGAAGTTGTGTGATTTCTCGAACGATGAGTTTCGGCGGGATTTGTGTTTAAATTGTTTAGTTTAGTTGCTTTCATTTAGACAAGAATACCCATTTAAAATAAAAGTACAGAATAATGTGATTCATTTTAAAAGTTCTATTGCGACTTATATTTCCTAAAGCTTAAGTTATTAATAAATTGAGGATGTACTTTACATAACTTTTAAGTAAGAAAAAGGGAATTCCATGCTGCACAGCTTTGAAAAGCGTACCTAATGTTGTATTGCCTGTCCTATGCAATCCTATAAATTTGATTTACTTGCAAATGTGAAAGTTATTTTACACGATAAAACATAACAACATGTTATTACAATTAATTATTCGGTTTTCACATAACAACTATTTACGTTTTAATAATTAACGATAACATTAGTACAAAAAATTATTATAAAAATACAAGGAGGTGTTTATTATTTATAAAAAAGAATTATATATATATATTTAATATCATACACATATATATATAATGTTCATTAGTTTGATAATTTTAATTATGTATATATTGACACTGTTCGTCTTATGTAGTGAATTTACTTGCTTGATTTTACCTATGAAATATAATATAAAGCAGGATGTGGAACACAGATCCAATCACAAGCTAATGGTCCATTTCACGTGGGCGTTTCATCCTCTAAACTACGGATAGGAGATCTTAAGTTTCTAAGAAAAACATACTATCCAACTCTAGACCTCGTCTGCTTGCTTCATGTTACACTCGCAAGATGTCATTCCCTTTTATTTTGTCCTTCCCCAAACTCTCAGTGTACTTTAAATCAGAGAAGAAGATTTTAGCGAGAATAGACAACCCAATTATTCTATTCATAGGCTTGTAGTGTATTTTCTCTTACTGCACTACATATGTTGAAGCCTTATTTGGCCTCCAGTGTTCTGAGGTAGGTGGATGTATGTATGTAAGGAAGAGTGTTTTGGAAATACGTGAATAAAGAAACAAGACGGTGCCCAACTAGGTATTCCTCTTTCTCCTGGTGAGATATAAACACACGGGCGAAAATCTAGCTCGGGATTATCGTACACTCGAGGCAGTCAACATGTCACGAGACTTAAAAAAACAACCAATTTTACTAAATCAGCAAGAATACAGCTTACAATTTCCTGTCTTTACGACGATATCTTTGGCCATATTTCAACGGGTTAATTTACTCGCTTATTCTGCACATCTGTATACGTGTCTGTGTATAAAAAATAACATGTGCAAAGAACTTTGTTTTATTTTTAACCGAGCTGCAAGCGAGATACCTATACAATATTTGAAACTTCTGATGTTCTACGTAAATCTTAATTTGACTTTTAATCTCAAGTACTTGTTAGCTGCCCTCTCGGAAGCTCAGTGGTAAGATCGAAGTAATATAGCTAAAAATATGGGGTTCGATCCCTGAGATGGCACGGTACTGTTATGCTACTGTGTAGCTTTGTGCTTAATAACATATAAGCCTTGTTGTCTGATAATATCGATGATTGGATTCTTTGAAATTCTAAAAATTCTCGTTTAAAGTTACCTGTTTGGCATTCATAATAGAAGTCTCTGAATTAAATTATTGTTGGGAGAGCATAAAAAGACTAGACACAGTCTTCAGTTTTTTGTTTGGAATTTCACGCAGAGCTACACGAAGGTTGTCTACGCTAGCCGTCCCTATTTTAGTAGCGATAGACTAGAGGGAAGGCAATTAATCAATACAACCCACTGCCAACTCTTGGGCTATTATTTTGCCAACGAATAGTGGGATTGATTGTACCATTATAACGGCCCCAAGGCTGAAAGGGCGATTATGTTCGGTGAAGGAGATTTGAACCAACACGAAACTTCAAACTAGCAACTCAGCTTTCATACTAAGCTAATTATTAAACAAAAAACGAGAAAGTAAAAGTTCAAATGCGTAAAAATTGTTTTCTGTGTTTTTTTTTTTTTACTGATCTCATCACAAAAGTATTTTATTTCTTCTTTGCATGCATTTATGCTGTCGTAAGATCTGCGTTTATCCAAGTAGAAATTGATTGATTTATCATAAATAAATAGTTATAAATAGTTATAAATAATAATAATAATAAAACAGATCAGTACTTCACTTCATAACTTTAGCCATACATAATTTAAAGGCATTTCTGTTTTGATCCATTTTTCTCATGTAGTTTACGAAACTTGCTTTTAAAGGTCTTTTTAGTTCTTTCTTTACACTTTCAAGAAGTTGTGATTTACAGAAGTGATACTATACTTCTCTCAGGCATATTTCATGGACTTTGGAGGTTTCATAATAACAAAAACAAAACCAGTAGAGAAAAACAATCGAATCATCTCAGATAGAATAAGTAATATTTTGTCCAAGTTTACAACAGTAAGTTTGCTCCTCTTCGACTGTAGATTTAGATGTCACAATTATGCAGACCTGTCGTTTTTGCCGAAAGTATAGTTTTATTTTAACTTGTGTGTTTAAAGTTGATATTACCTGAGGGATGGGGATTTTGAATAAAGCACAAGAATAGCGGAGAAAATCGAAACGGGTATTCCCAATTTTATCTTATTCACATGATTAGCATATCATTGCCATAAAATCACGTACTTTGAGGCCGAAGGTGCGTTATAAGAGTGACGGTCAAATCTCACTATTCGATCAGAGTAGCTCAACAGTTGGCGTGGGTGTTGCTGGCTAGTTGCTTCCCTATAGTCTATCACCTCAAAATTAGGGACGACTAGCGCAGATAGCTCTTATGTAGCTTTGCGTGAATATCTGGATCAAACAAACAAACCGTATTTACTGGCATCCTTTAGGGTTAACGTTCGGTCTCAAAATTTATGCAAAAATAAAACATAACTGTTATTTCTATATTTCAAGCCTTTGACGATGAATCTGTTCTCAGATTTTATTTTTACGCCCATTTCTATCACATATTTGTGAGAAACGCGAGAAGATGCTGTTAACCTCTAATACGTTTCCCTCTCTACTCAAAGTTTAGAATTAAAAGACTGCGAAAATGAGCAAAGGCTGTTAATAACTCAAGAAATTCTATTAATTTCCATAGAAGAACTTTTTATTTTGAACAGCTCCGTATCAACTTTTTTCTCTTATAATTATATTACTTTTAGAATTACGATTAATGCCGAAAAAAAATCGAAATAAAACCTAGTTAGTGATGTTGGCTCTTGTTTTTACTCCTACTTTTATTTTGCCCTGGAGGGTTTATAACTTCAATAAATTAAGGTAGACTTATACACATACAGAAATAAAGCTTATATTTTAACAAAATTCTTATCAATTATTCTAGTGGATTTTTTTCCCTATAAAAGGATCCAAATTATATTTCATATTAGATATACTATGGTGAATCTGGTTACTATAGATATATAACTGCCTGTTGTTTGAATGAACGTTTTAGTGAATTAAAGTCTTCATGGACACATTAAAACACACACATTTTTACTAAAAGTCCTCTATTAACAGTGATTAAGGGGCGTCGAAGCGTTTAACAGAATGGGGGCAGGGGATCCGTACAAAAAAAAAAAATAGAGAGAGAGAGAGAGTCAGCACACTTGGGGTATAGCTAAAAAAATAAACATCTAAAAAATGGCCTCCGAGTGCATTTGTGATAGACGTACATAATATATCCTAACTAAGTAATAAAACAAAACACCAATATTGTTCCTTAACATGCATATTTTTAATCTATTTACGGTATTAATCATCTTGAATTAATCCTTTAACCAAGCAACTTATAAGAATGAGTTTGTTCTTGTATCAAATGTAACCTCTTGCTACGTTTAGAGAAAACTCAAGGGCTTTTCTCATCATAAATATTTATTTCTCTTCCTTGAGTTAAGCCTACACAGCATCACATTAGTTATCATTTTACCGGACAAAGAATTTTAATTCAAAGAATAATCATAGAATATTTTATTTACTTGATGGAGTTGGGTCATCTGCACTTTCTCAACCGCGGAAAGTCGAACCTTGATTTTTAGTGTTGTAAGTCCGTAAACTTATCGCTAACTTGGACAAAGAATAAAGTTGTATGGAGAGTTTTGGAAACTGCTACCACTGAGTTTCGACACTTTCAACAGGACACACAAGAATTAAGACAGTAGAAAAAACAAAGCAAACCTCGGCAGACAAATGAGAGTTGAATACACGAATTAAAAGATCATAATCTTTAATTTTGAAAACATATGACAAATTGGGTGTGTGAATATGGATAGAAATATATATATATATATATTTCTTTACAGAGAGGAATAAATCGCATATTTAATTATAAAACCGAATCAAATAGAAAACAGCAACAACAACCTTTCTCTGGAGAAAACTTTCTTAAAGTTGAAGGTAATGTGTTCAAAGGTGTTTGAACTGGTATTGTGTCTTTTGCATAAGTAAACTAGAACAGAGGAAGATTTTTTCAAATAAAGATATGAGAAAAGTAAATATCTAGGATTTTTGAAATACCAACAAATTTGTAACAGAAATCGGGTATTTTCAAGACAATTATAATTAGGTAAAACATGAGTTTCTTAAATAAATATTTTTTTACAGTGGAAAAAACCCTTAGTACCATTAATTAGGTTACAATACATGTAACAACTTTTTCCAAATTAACATTCCCGCAACCGTTAAACTAGTACCATTAATTAGGTTACAATACATGTAACAACACTTTCCAAATTAACATTCTCGCAACCGTTAAACTAGTACCATTAATTAGGTTACAATACATGTAACAACACTTTCCAAATTAACATTCCCGCAACCGTTAAACTAGTACCATTAATTAGGTTACACTACATGTAACAACACTTTCCAAATTAACATTCCCGCTACCGTTAAACTACCTAGAAGCCTTGCCAAGTACAATGATTAGTTCATCACTCCGTTGGCCGGCAGAGAAGCTGTTGTCAAGCGCATATCTATGCAACGGGCTATCCGTGATTTGTCCATCATGGGTATTGAAATCCGGCTTTTAGCGTTATAAGTCTTCAGACTTATCACTGAACCATGGTTGGGGCAGGAGAAGAAACATATTGAAGTTTAAATAGAAGTTCACTATAATACCTTTACAGTTTTCACATTACCTTTTATACACTTGCTAACAAGGATCTAAATAAATTATAATTCACGTTAATATCCGGACGCTACTAAAAATAATGTAATTAAGAGTGCTACGAAGATTCGTGTGTTTATCCTAATGAACCTTAAACTCTCCAGCTCGTATATCATTATATCATAGAAGTAGTTGTAGTGTTTACCATAATACGAGTTAACATTTATAACCTTTACAAAACTAATAACCTAATAAATGAATGATGGGGACTATTTATACATTTAATAAAATAAAAAGTAAAATTCGAGATTCAACAACACTCCATGACAACTTAAGACCAGACATCTTATGACTTCATGTCAAAAAGATACATACAATAACATTTGACACATCAGAGGCTACGCATGCGCTGTCTTTTAACAACCAAGCACGTTTTGCAGGTTGGTTACTTTTGTTAACGCTAATAGCTTTCACAGAGAAATGACTATACTGTGAATAACTTTCGGTAAAGAGTATCACTTACGGACACTTCTTAGTAAGCTCTAATTTTGGTGACATAAAAGTCCGGAAATACTTCGAAAAGAAAAAAATACAGAAATAAAATAAAATAACAGAGAAATAATTAAATTAAAACGCTACAAAATTGTATTTCAAGTGCTTCACACCAGCAACAGGAGAATTATAAGTCGTTTTAAGGCAAGCTAGACAGCTGTGTACGTCTATAGTTCTTACTAGACGCTCCACGATCACTGTTTCCCACACAATCGTGAAGACTGAACACAGATGACAATCTACAGTGAATCTCCATTCACAGCTGTTAGCATTAAATCCAGTATTCAAGACGACCGGAAGAACAATTGTCGGCTCATCTTTTCTTCAAGCACGTACATAGAAGGAAAAGGCTGTTGTGAGAACAGATGTTAGTTTAGGCCTAACATTCATACGCTAGTCTGTAGCAAGAGTTATTCATAAAAATTAATCACGGATTATCAAGGGAGATTGTCTTTCTTTAGTTTTAGACCCCTGAGCATTTATTGGTGACAAAAGTTATAATATAAACTAAGTAAGAACTCAAAGGAACTACGTTTAGAGTATGAAAGTTTTACTTTCATAATTTGAAACTAAAAATTAGGCCTAAAATTCATACGTAATCGATGACAGGAGTTGTTCATAAAAGTTAATCACGGATTATCAAGGGAGATTATGTTTCTTTAGTTTTAGACTCCTGAGCATTTATTGGTGCCAAAAGTTATCATATAAACTATGCAAGAGCTCCAAGGGACTACGTTTAGAGAACGAAAGTTTTACTTTCAAAACTAGGAACTAAAGATAAGGCCTAGCACTCACACACTAGTCGGTGACAAGTGCTATTCATAAAAATTAATCACAGATTATCAAGGGAGATTGTGTTTCTTTAGTTTTTAGACCCCTGGGCATTTATTGGTGACAAAGAGACTCCGTTTAAAGTATGAAAGTTTTGCTTTCATAACTTGAAACTAGAAATTGGCCATAACAATGAAATTAACTTCAAAAATTATAAAACAGAAGCACACTATTATACATTTTTTCTGCTTCATAAAACCAGTAAGAGAGTAAGTTTGTGATGGACTGTATTATCAACAAGATTACTAGAAAAGACAGAAGTAGAGACAAAAGTTCTATTTTTTGTTAAATTTACCTTCAAGAGATTAAGGAAACATCATTGTACAAGCAATGTGAAATACGTCGTTTTGGATGCTATAAGTAACTCGTGTGGGTTCGGAGATGACTTCCAAATTGCATAATTTGATTATCATGAATCCTAACGGAAATATGCTGAAACAATCTGAAAAGTCCCTTTAAATCTACCAAGTGTGAACAAAGTTTACTTTGCGTTTAAAATGGATCATTAGCCTGAAAATATTTTTTTAAACAACTTATAGCGTGCTTATAGTGAAGATTATTAAGCGTCATGAAGGCATGATCTAGATTCATTATAAACGTGGATGTGCGGAAATTGGCGACTGAACACTCAAGTTTACTCTAGAATTAGCCCCCCCCCCCAGTGGCGACAGCGGTA